>NC_056729.1:385283466-385293466 GCF_019279795.1 Protopterus annectens
GGAAAACTATTCCACAGGTGGGGACCTGGAGGAGTAGAGCACAAGGTGGTCAAACGTCATCCTGAGTTCAGCTTGCAATGGTTATTTCTGATGTATGATGAGCAGCCTGACAGGAGTGAGATGGATTCACAAGTGGAATGCCAGGGCAGCCCACAGAAGATCAGTTCAAGACGTTGGAGGCAGTTGTTGAGCAGCAACCTTGAAAGTCACTAAAGTGGTTCAACCTTTGTTTAACAGCTCAAAGTATCCTATTTCATGTTGTTGTTTACTGCCTGTTCAAGGAATAAACCAGTCTGAAGCCTTACGTCAACCTTAACTTTTCTTAAAATGTGTATTTTTTTGGGTTAACTACTAGAGCCTAAAGAATTGTAGTAGAAAATGTGAACAGCTACCGAACTATGCAGAAAAAAATAATTGAAGCTTATCCAACCATAGATTCCTTGACATTGTGACCAATAGGATATTGGAGTGCAGTCTTCATTTTTACCTTAATGATTAGACCAACTCAATCAGAGAAACAAGACTAATGATAAATTATTAGAATTATTGAAATATCAGCAAGAGGCACTGGAAAGAAAGATGAGGGTAAACACAGAAGAAAACAGACATCAAAAGAAAAAAGTAGTGCAGGAAAAAATGCGAGATAGAAAAGACAGACCATGCTAACAAGGAATATTGGTTGGCTCACAAAAGGGCCAAGAAAGCAGTTCCAGTAACAAAGAACAAGGTATCAAAGGCACCCTAGCAGCTTCTGGAAAGTGAATCAGCAGATGGCACAGGCAAACTCTATCAGGGTAAAAGGCAAAGACAAAAATATAAAAAATATAGTAATCAGATACCTGTCATAAGCTATCCAAAAACAGATCATGGTCAAATGGGGCCATAAGCAGGGTAATGGATCAGGGCCATATGTGAGACTTGGTATGTGTGTGTGTGTGTGTGTGTGTGTGTGTGTGTGTGTGTGTGTGTGTGTGTGTGTGTGTGTGTGTGTGTGTGAGTGTGTTTGTCATACGTATCCTGTGTGGAGGCAGCTGTGAGTGTGTAATAACAGGACTCATTGTGGAGCGGGTTTTGCAAATTTCTTAGATGGTGGACCTATTATATGTCACAATGTCCACCTTATAAGGTTAACAGATGTCAAACAGCAGAGAGGCTGGGGTAGACAATCCATACCCCTACATGTGACATCATGGCTTGGGTAACAATATAGGTAACCCTTGTATGACCCAGAGAACAGTCTCTACCCATGTCTCATACACAAACACACTTCGCTAGGCACCAACCACTAAGTTAGTAGTTCCCTGCATATTGCCCACAGATAGTAACCATGGTGTGATTGCAGTGGACTACAGAGGACATGGTACACTGTCCCATCCCTACAATAGGCAAATCATTCACTATGTTCCCCACTGGATGCCTGCAACAACTGTGGAGCCAGCAAATGTAACCCACAAAGGACATATCATGCCTTATACACATGCCCTGTATGGACAGATGCCACTGACACCAGTGAATACCTGTATCATGCTGTCAATGTAGGTGCAGGGTCAACCTGGTGTCCATTGCCAGTTCTCACCACATGAGGTCAGGAATGGCACATCTGATGATAATCTGTTTACACAACATGCCCCAGACACCCCAGGTACACTTCCACATGTCACAGAACATGCATGTGGGACAAGTGCACATCCCAGACACCGTCCATATTATGGAATATAGAACACATACATGGCAAGCATTGCACAACACTGGCCACCCACAATAGTAACCCAGATGACTGGATGGTGAATACAATACCCACCTGTGTGGGCCAATCCAGACACTACACCCCTGAGCCACACTACAGACCATTGGCATGTGGCCTGATGCCAAGGTATACCCTTTACCTAGCCCTATACAGCCTTCTGGCACAGTCAACCACTACACACCTGTGAATCAATGCACCCATGCATGTCAATACTGACATGCATGCACCCATGCATGTCAGTACTGGCAAGTGTGTGTGTGTGTGTGTGTGTGTGTGTGTGTGTGTGTGTGTGTGTGTGTGTGTGTGTGTGTGTGTGTGTGTGTGTGTGTGTGTGTGTGTGTGTGTGTGTGTGTGTGTGTGTGTGTGTGTGTGTGTGTGTGTGTGTGTGTGTGTGGTGTATAATGATTTGGATGCCATTCACACTCACTACACCTCCGATTGGCCTACTGAAGCATGCCTTTTGATGTCAGACACCTTGATACACCCTTTTCCCATATATCATCCTGATAACCCCTGTGGTGCATGTGATACCTGTGTATTACTGTATTGTGGCAAAGTAGCTAGTTAGGAAGTCTAATCCTGACCCTGCCAACTGTGATAATGTGTGTGAGTCCCTGAGAGAGTGTGGCTGTGTCAACTTTGACACCTGTTCTTGTGGACAGGCACATGTACTACATCTACCTTATCCCTCCTTTATCACTGTTGCTGTCAGTCACCATCAAATATACCTTTGGACAGCTCCCCAACTGTGGAGCATGCAATAACTGCATAGACATGTAATAACAATACATAGTCAGGCAGGGGGTTGAAACCCTGTACTGGTAAGTGTGTGACACAACCATGCTTAGGATTTACTCTCCCACCCTCCCTGTCCTACTTTGTCTCTGTCTGTCTCTCTCACTCCCTCTCTCACTCCCTCTCTGGTAGATATGGAGAAGTACATCTGCTTTGCTTAGGCAGCAGCTTGTGTTTTGTAAGTGATGCTCATGATCAGCTGATGGCCTCTGCTCGAATTGCAGTCCCCCACTAACGGGTTGCATGTGGAACAGCTGTGGTAACATTCCCATAGCCAATTGCATGGAAACACACTCCTATAACTAGGAACACCATGTGGGTGTTGGCCCTTTTCATTCACTGTGAGCAGGTCTTCATGTCAGTGTTTGGCAAACAGCATCACAGGTGGGGTATACCTCTAACAACATACACTGTGGAGACAGGCCAACAAACAGGAGGGGGATGTCCCAGACATGACTACAGAATGTAAGTGTTGCTCTTCTGCATTTGGAGTAATGTTGGTTTAACAGGGTTTGTGTGGATATGGCTGGTCTACATGATTTAATACCTGTCATGACAGTGTTATGTCTTTGAGGAAACTCCCACCTGTAGGGTTATCTGCAGACTGGCCAGTGTTTGGAGTCTTATGTGTCTTGTGTTACTCACAGATTATCTTTCTTAGAACTGCAGAAGCATTGTCTGAGGATTGCAGTCAGTACATGGTGACAGCCATGAGAGTTATTGACTTCATATCCCTCATAGGACATATGTCACAACAAACTCTGTTAGAACATTAAATGTATAAGGATATCACAGCAACATGTCAATACTGGCCATGCGTTTGTGCCTCCAGCCACAAGTCTGTCACCCTTTGTACATATGTCATGCAGTAAGAGGTGCATATGTTCTGTACACCATTATTTATTAAAATCATACCTGATAATAAGCCAGTGAGATATCAGACTGCTAGACATTATGTATAGTAGGGGTTATATTTGAGAACATAACCTGGGCATTCTGTGGTTGTGTGTACAGTAGTGAGGTCTGTGTACTTATGGTGATTGTTGACAGTGTGTATATTGCGAATATGTACCTTGGCCTGTGTACAGACTGTGGTAGATGTCATTGTTCTTGATCCTGTTCTATCTGATGTTACATGCTGCTCCAGTGTATGGTACCCTATTGGCTTACATGTTTGTAGGGCCAAACACACACATGTCCCATACCACTGACAGGCATCAGACCACACTGTGTCATGGCCCAGTATATGTAGGGTTAGTGTGTGAGTGCCACATATGAGAATGGTGTTGATAAGACAGTCCATATACTGTAATATTAAGCTTGCTTACCATATGTGGCTGTGGCTGTGTTCACACTGGTTGTAGGTATGCACGTTCACACAGGTGTCTGTTACTCTGTGCTGTGACATGCCTGTAGAGCCTGCTGTATTTGCAGGTGCATGTAGGCCAGTGTTGTGGCAGTCTGTCTGTAGTTTGCACAGTGCTTTGTGACATGCCTAGCAGCTTAGTGTAATTACCCAGTGTGATGTTATGCTCAGATATTTGCCAGATGTACTGCTGCAGGGCCACCATAACTGTCATGTATTTCTGACAAAGCAGTGGGATGCTGTACAGATGTATGTCACTAACTAGTGGTTAGTATGTGGCCATGTGATCTCTGCACCACTGGTTATTATGTGTCAGGACAGACAGGAGTGTGTGAATGTGTGAAGGCTGCCAGCCTAGCCAGATAGAATTTTGGAGATACTTCTGTCATCTGTAAATATTAATGTAACAACAGTACACTCTGCTGGCAGAAAGCTGACCAAGTAAAGCATGTTGTGACCCATTGATCTAAAGTTGTCTCCAGCCTGTCTAGATGAAGACATTCTTTCTATTGTTTTAACCAAGATTTAAATTGCTAGATTTAAACATGGAAATGTATTTTTATTGCTCTGCTTCCTGACCAGCTGCAAGATAACACAAGGAGATGTTAAGAATGTAAATGTAGTTTCTGTTAGCCTGAGAACCCAGGGAAGCATGAAGAATGATGTAATGGGAACCAGGAATGTGATTTTAAAAACAGAGAGCATCAGAGATTATTAAGCATTTTTTTGTCTTGACCATCCAACTCAACAGCACTCTGCCTATGTTCTATATGTAAGTTACCTTAGATTTGTGTTTTCTCTTAGAAATAGCTAGAAACTAGAAAGTTTAGACTAAGTGTTTTTCTGTGATGTCAGAACTGTACAGTATTTTTCTGTGATCTCTGAACTCTTGACTAGCACTGTGTAGTAAAAAGTATTATCTTGTGTTTTTAATTATTTATTATTAAATATTTAAAAACCTTTCAGCTATGACTGTTTTCTGTAGAGAATTTAAGCTCTTAAGAGTATTTGCATGCCTTTGGTAAAATTGTACAAAGCCACTCCTATAGCTTTAGCCCTGAGTGATACTACCAATTGGATAATAATGTTGCACAGTAATAATTGGACATCCTTTTAAGGGCCTTTGGGTAGCTGATAAATATTAGCTGGGTGGTGGCAGTGGTTACTACTGTATAATCTGGGTAAAAGGGGCACAGCTGGAGAACCTGTACCAGCCTTCCCCAGGAGTGTCTGTGTGGTTGTATAAACTCTTATCTCAAAGTGTGTGTGCATCAGCTACATGGGCAGGGACACAAAGCACTAGTTGGACAGAGAGGGTGCTGGAGATTTTATCTTTTTCCAGCTGTCTGAGATCTGCATCCTATAGCTGTGCCAGTGGGTAGTCTTATTGGGGACCTGGAGAGCAAGGGAGCGACCAGCCCGGGACTGACTGTGATCTCTGTGTGCTCTTAAGGGAAATTGCACTTTACTGTGTGTATTTGTTATCCTTTCCTCCTATATGAGATGCCCCTCACTGGTGTTAGTGGTGAGGATTGAGGCTCCTTGACTGCTGGGCCGGGGCACGGGCATCACATATTAATTGTTTGGCAGTGGTGGGATATGCACATTACATATTAATTGGTGGCAAATACTAATTGGCTTGTAGTGGTTTGAGTAGAGTGAATTCCTGTAGCTTGTGTACAGTGAGCTCTGAAGGTGTTTTGTACTCTAAATCAGCCATGCAGTTAGAGTTCAGATCACAATTGTTTATTTCTTTTGTTAGCTTAGTTAGTCAGGGTGAGCAGGCAGCATGTCATCAGAGGAGTATGGAAAGCTGACAAGGAGCCAGCTGGTGGAGATGTGCCAGGCTAGGGGACTGGTACATGGAAACCTGACTAAGGCAGACCTGATTGCAGCCTTGGTTACAGCTGCATCAGAAAACAGCAACCAAGAGGACACTCAGACTGACAGTGGAGATATAATACCCTCGGAGAATAGACAGCTCAACCTTTCTGCAGAGGACTTAAAAATCCATCTGGAGCTAAAGATGCTTGATTTGGAGGCCAGGCATGTGGAAATAGAAGCAACTGAGAGATTGAGGTGTCTAGAGAGTGAGGACAATGAGAAAATGTGATGTTTGCAGGCAAAGGAGAATGAGAAACTGCTACGCCTGGAAGCTGAGGAAAAGGAGAGGCCGAGGCAGCATGAGAAGGAGATACTGACCTGACTCACCAGAGTCATGGAGGTAATGGGGAAGGGAGTAACTGGACCCCAGAAGCACAACAGGTCTTTAAATTTCATCCATAGTATAAAGAGGGGGAATAATTTTGATAGTTTCATTCATATGTTTGAGAGGGTATGCAAACAGTATGTTATTGACCAAAGGTTCTGGATACGGTTCCTGACCCCCTTACTCCATGGTAAAGCTGTAACTGTATTGTCAAAAATGTCTGATGTTGCATGTTTTGATTATACTGCTGTTAAAAAGCATTTGTTAGAATTGTTTAAGCTAACACCTGAAACATATAGGAAAAAGTTTTGTGAGCATAGACACAAAGCAGATGAAAGTGTGTGTGAATATGTTGATGAACTGAGCACTTATTTCCATAGGTGGGTGAGTGGATGTTAGGCCACCACTTTTGAAGGGCTGGCAGACCTTTTGGTGAGGGAACAAGCCCTTAGCAATTTGCCTGAGGACATAAGGATCTGGTTAGCTGATAGACAATGTGCTACTTCAGATGAGTTGGGGAAGAAGGGAGACCTATACCTGGCAAGCAGGGCAGCCCTGCACAGGAAAGGGACCCCAGTACTTCTCATGGGTCTAAAGGAACCCATGGTGGGCAGCACAGACTGCCCCAACAGAATCTGCCAGTAGCAGGGGAAGCCACTAGTCCAGGTACACGTCCAGGAGCTAGGGTTAAATGTTTTGGATGCAACCAGTGGGGCCATGTGGCATACAGGTATCCACAGAAGCAAGGTGGGGAACAAAAGGTGAGGGAGCCAGCAAGTGGTAAAGACAAACTGCCAATACTAGGTTGTCTTGGGACAACAAGGGTACTGAACTACCACCAGAGGTCATATCCTATTGTAGTGAATGGCAAAGAGGCCATTGCCAAGAGAGACACAACCTCTGATATAACCATTGTAAAGCCTGCAATGGTTACAGAGAAGCACTACTTGCCTGGGTAGTCTACTCCAGTCAGGGCTTTAGGAGGGATCCCATTCCAAATACCTTTGGCTAGGGTTCACCTGACTGAGAGAGTGGAAAAAGAAGCCATCAATTAGGGTGTGTTTGAGGGTATTCCTGCAGATGTCCTGATAGGGAATGATTTTGATAGTGCAGTACCTTGTGCTTGTGCAGTTACATGCAGGCAGGCTTGGAGACAAGCAGGTAAGTCTGGTAGCCTGGGGAGACCTAGACAGACTGCATAGTTGCAGCCAGGACTAGTGAGGTGGTTACTTCAGGGAGGGAGCTTCCCTGTAGCAGTGAGACTGAAGGTGAGCCACAGCTGCTTGGGGGTACTGATGGTCCCTTGGACAGAGTGACTGCAAAGATAGAGGTGAGTAGTAGTACCCAGGCTGACAGTGAGACACCACTGTCAGAGGATGCCAGACTTCCTGTGGAAGGGGAGCCGGGAAGGGTTACAAGGAGACAGTTGAGACAGGCTCAGCTCTCAGATCCTACATTGCAAGGCCTGAGGCAGGTAGCTAGGGAGTCACCTGATTCTCAAGGAAAGGGGGAATCTGTATACTGGGGCAAAGGGTTACTATAGAGAGAGTGGACCACTGAGGGAGGGCTAGAAGGTGAGAGAGTACAGCAGTTGGTAGTGCCTAGAGCCTACCATCTGGCGCTTCTAGCCATAGCCCATGATATTCCCTTTGCAGGTCATATGGGCATAAAATGTACAAAGAGGCATATTATGCAGAACTTCTATTGGCCTGGAATTTCCAGAGATGTAACAGGGTACTGCAGGACCTGTGAGCAGTGCCAAAAGGTAAGCAAGGCAGGAGACAAGGTGAGAGCTCCTTTGATGCCTTTGCCTGTGATTGAGGAGCCATTTCAGAGGGTAGCTATGGAGATTGTGGGTCCTCTGAGTACCGCATGTTCCACAGGGAAAATGTATATCCTAGTGGTAGGGAATTATGCTACACAATACCCTGAGGCAGTGGCTTTGTCCTCCATTGATGCAGAGAAGGTGGCAAATGCTTTGTTAGAGATTTTCAGCAGGGTAGGTTTCCCAAAAGAAATACTGACTGACAGAGGTGCCAATTTTATGTCAGACCTCCTGGCTTGTGTGTGGAAGTCCTGTGGGGTGAAGCACATGAAGACCACCCCCTACAATCCCCAGACAAATGGTCTTGTTGAGAGGTTAAATTCTACTATCAAGTCCATGCTATGGGCATTTGCAGATCAGTTTAAGAGGGTGTGAGACAAATATTTGCCCCATCTGTTGTTTGCTTACAGAGAGGATCCCCAGGAATCCACAGGTTTTTCACCCTTTGAGTTGCTGTTTGGGAATAGGGTGAGGGTACCCCTAGATTTAATTCGAGATGAGTGGGAAGGTGAGTTCGAGTCTCACATGGAGTCTGTTGTGGCATATGTCCTAAACCTCAGGACAAGGCTGAGAGAACTCATGGGCTTGGCCCAGGAGAACCAGGCAGAAGCTCAACAACAGAAAATGTGTGGTATGACAGGAATGCTCAAGATGGAGAGTATGCTGTGGGGCAGCAGGTAATGGTTCAAATTCCTGTCAGACACAACAAACTGCAAGCAGCTTGGGAGGAACCCTACAAGGTGGTAAAAAAGGTAAGTGATGTTAACTACATGGTGGAACTGCTAGGCAGAAGGCAGGGGCACAAATTGTACCATGTTAACATGATGAAACCTTACCATGATAGGGAGGCCCTTGTGCTGAGCATTTGCAGTGGATTGCAGGAGGAGTCTGAAAGAGATCTTGTGACTGATCTCCTCATTAAGGCTCAAGCTGACACCTCAGTGGAAGGGGTAGCAACATCCCAGCAGCTATCTCCTACCCAGGTTTGAGAAATCTGAGCAGTGTTACAGGAATTTGGGGACATGTTCACTGGAAAACCAGCATACACCCAGCTGGGGCAACACCAGGTGGACACAGGACCAGAAAGGCCTATTAGGCAGGCCCCTTATAGAGTGCCTGAGAGAGTCAAACAGACTCTGAGGGAGGAGGTACAGGAGATGCTGGAACTAGGGGTGATTCAAGAGTCCCACAGTCCCTGGGCCTCCCCAGTGGTGCTGGTGCCAAAGAAGGATGACAGCACCAGGTTCTGTGTGGACTACAGGAAATTAAATAGTCACACAGAGTCAGATACTTACCCCATGCCTAGGACAGATGAGGCCCTGGAGCAGCTGGGTGGGGATAAGTATCTTACAACCATTGATCTTACCAAGGGTTACTGGCAGGTGCCCTTGACTCCCAGTGCTAGAGAGAAGTCAGCCTGTGTGACTCCTTTTGGCTTGTATGAGTTCACAAAGATGCCCTTTGGGATGAAGAATGCCCCAGCAACTTTCCAGAGGCTGGTAGATCATATCCTAGCAGGAGTAGGAGGATCTGCCCTTGCTTACCTAGATAATATCGCCATCTGCAGCCATTCATGGCTAGAGCACCTTCAGCATGTCAGGGAGGTGCTGGGTAGACTACAGAGGGCAGGGTTGACCATTACGCCGAGCAAATGTCAGGTGGGTATGGCAGAGGTCTCCTACCTAGGACATAGAGTGGGGAGTGGTAAGATAAGGCAAGAACCTGCCAAAGTGGAAGCCATTCAGGCATGGCCTGCATCTGGTAAGATAAGGCCAGAACCTGCCAAAGTGGAAGCCATTCAGGCATGGCCTGCATCTGTAACTAAAAAGCAGGTGAAGGTATTTTTAGGGACAGCATGGTACTACAGAATGTTTGCCCCCCAGTTATAGTACCATAGCTGCTCCCCTCACAGGCCAGATAAGGTAGTGTGGACCCCAGCATGTGAGTAGGCATTCCAGAAGCTTGAAAGAGCTTTGGGAGGAACCCCTTGTTAGCCAGTCCAGATTACAGCAAATAATTTGTTGTGCAGGTGGATGCTTCAAACCATGGGGTGGGGGC
>NC_056729.1:385298466-385308466 GCF_019279795.1 Protopterus annectens
TATGCCTCCTCTGTATTCACCAACCTATCCAAAACCGATCTCAACAAATTATCAGGTTGTTACAGTCATATAGCCAGATTCGCTACTGGCATGGCTTTTAGGACCCACCATTACCAGAACCTGAAAACACTGGAATGGTTAGAGTATCCTACCCTTCTACAGTTCAACCATCTTATAGTAGCACATAAAATGCTCCATCAACCTGATAACATCCCTGCCCTCAGAAATATTCTCACCTCTCATAGTGCCCCCAGGCCATTATGCTCAGCTGATAAATGAATGATACTGAACCAAAAATCCAACAACTCTGCAGGCGATGCTATATTTGCCAACTCAACCAGTAAAATCTGGAATCTACTCCCTACTACCGTGACCAGGGAAATCTCACTATCCCTATTTAAAAGAGATCTCAAAAATACCTCACATCTCATTGGCTGTGCTCTTGTTCTAAACCTAACAACTTCACTAACACATGTTTTGCTACCCAACCTACTGTTTAGCCAAGTATCTATGTCTTATAGCATTTGAATGTCTAAGCATTGTGAATTATGAGATCTGATTGTATTCTATGTTCACATTTTCTGATACATCTTTGCCAATCAGATGTAATGTCTGCACAGTGTATATTGATATCTGCCTGTATTCTTTGTCTATATTTTTCTAAACATGTCTACCTGAGTTTATCACTCAGTGATGTATGTACTGTCTCTTTTTTGGTATGGGGAGCTTTTCTCCCCGGGCATCCGCTGAAAATGGACATATATCCAGTAGGATTATCCCGGTCAACAAATGTAAAATATATATATATATATATATATATATATATATATATATATATATATATATATATATATATATATATATACATACATACATGTATATATATATATATATATATATATATATATATATATATATATATATGTAAAGAAAGAGAGAGAGATCTATATATGGCCATATATATGATGCACTATACAGATGTATATAAATACATATATGCAAATATATGTGTATGTACATGTACACATATATCTACATATGTATATGTATATATCCATATCTTCGTCATGTGTAAACATTACTGTTATATATATATCTTCCCAGATGGATCACACTGTATCTGATATGTGTATATTTAGATATGACAACATATGTGATGCAACAGTAATATCACTAACAAGTATTGCACAATTGTAGAAGTCACAGCAATTGTTCAATACTATTCAATATATGTACTGACAGATATATCGGAAAAACAACTGTATTCACAGCTGTCATGGTGTAGTGATTAAATGTTGTGACTATAGTGTACAGGGTCCTTGGTTCAAGACCTGCAAGGGCTGTTTATTTTGTTGCTGGGAAGAACAATTGCTGCTGGATACAGAGTGGTTAAGGCAGTTTTGAGCAGCTTTAAGCACATTTGTGTGGGTTTGCGTGAAGCTAAGCAGTACTAAGGTACGTTTAAACTTACGGGTGCTTACACCGTGTAGGTTTCGCTTACCAGTGCGAAAATGTGCTTAGCTGTTATATTACAGCAATGCTGACACCTGCTAAGCATTGGTCAGCCCTGGTAACCAGTGCTCACATTCCAGTCTGATAACATAGCAGGGTAATGACATCTGTAATAAGTGTATGTAATGCCATGTACATAACATACATTTATGTGCTGTCATTACAGTAGCAAGGGGTGTGAGTCTCCTGTCTGGGACACTTGAGTAAATATGGCTTGTACAACACTCTTATCCATGTGAATGTGTTACATACAAGGGTGGTATCCCAGGTTATATGCAGTCACACTGGCATGTAGTGAATCATTACGTTACTACTGTTGACAGTGCTTTCCCATGTAAGAGTAGATTGCTAATTGTAGTACTGGAAACAAACACCCTTGCATGCAAAGATGGACTCTGAGTCCTCATTGTCATGTTCCTTGTGTGTGAGCTGTGTCTCATTAGATATTTCCTACTGGATAATAATCTGATATGTGGAAAATAACTGTAGACTACTGTGTGTATAGCACATGTCAGTGAGGGCTGCTGTCATGTAGTAATGGCATACCTTCTGGTGTCAGATGTCTATCTGTCAACACATTCATCCTAATACATAGCTAGTCAGTGAGCTGATGTCTGTCAGTCCCTGTACAGATGTGTCGATGTCAGGTATCCATCTTAGATACGAACAGGCAATCTATGCTTGACTGACACTGACATGTCTGCCCAGCTGTGTTATAAATGCCACAGATAGGACTCAACATCCTGTATGCACCACTTACCATGGATACTGCCACTACACTGCCACAGTCAACAGAACATGCTTGGGTACAGGTCTCCAAGACAGACACTAACCATGTTATGTAATACATGTTGCATACATGTCAACTGGAGCATCTCACCAGCCCTCTGCAGGAGGCACTCAGATGATTAGCTGATGCATGTCACTCTCACCCTGAGGGTGACCACAGTGGTGTCTGCTGATAGATGGCCTACTGACACATGGCAGGTGGCATGATACCACTGCACACACATCCCCTACACTTCTCATCTCTTCATGGACAATAGCCTGGTACACACTTATGAACACCAGCACCGATGCACCCCAGTACTGACAAATGTGTACATGTGCATTACTGAGAATATCAGTGTCTGTACATTTGTAGACCTGTAGTTGGGAATACCCTGAGGCCCTTCACACGCACTGCACCACCCATTGCCATAGTTAGATGTGGCTGCTGCTGTACCAGACATTACATGTACCTTGTTGCGTTCCTCTCCCTAAGGGCTACCTGGACCTTGCAGTACCAGCACAACACTATTGTACAAATGGGTTGATAGACATGGGATACCCACTGAGTTCTGGCAAGTGTGTGTATGTGTGCATGTGTGTATATATGTAGGGTACAGCATTCCGAGGGCACATACTCCTATTACAATACGCATTGCCACACAGTATTAGGGAGAGTGATGTTGCTGCCCATAGCAGAGGCATGACAATGCATCACCCTACTATGCCTGTGGCATGTGCATTAGATGCATATCCCTGTAGTAGCACTCTTGAGCTGGACAAGGGGTTGTATTGCAGTCCTGTTCAATGTGTGATGGTGGGTATGTCAGAGTATCATCATGGGTTCCAGTGCATACAATAATCACAGTGGGGTGTGGGTGCTGGATATACTGTCATTACATCATGGTACCCCCGGTACATGTCCCATGTACCACTGTACGGTGACCACTGTCACCATCAACCATACAGGTAACTGATAACACTATCTAGCCCAGTTATGCATGTTCTGCGTGCAACCTACCTGTAACACAATGGACACACTGGCAAGGATGTTAGCACTGATAGGCCTGGGTCTCTCTGATGTGTGTCTGACTGTTATGTGTCTGTCAATGTGTATATGATGGTATGTCACACTATGTATTATCCATATACAACCATTACATCCCACATTACCATACTGTACATGCCTGGGGATGTTCTGCATGTAACATGTAACCTGGAGCACACCTCATCCTTAAAGCTGTGTGATGTGTGCACTTAAAGCCAAACACATCAATAGCACTACATACATAGGTAGGTGTCTAGTCCCAGTGTTGGCAAGTAAGAGTGTGTGTGTATGTGGAGGGATCTACTTCAGGTTGCAGAATATACATGTCCCAGGGGGTCATCTGTCCAAGAACTGCATGGCATATGCTAACATGTCACAGGTATCATCCTAAGGACATACATTCCATCACAACTACTGTTAGATGTGTAAATTGCCTCTTCCCCACTGTATAGGTGTGCAGTGATACTGGGGTTGGTATATATAGCTGGGTGTTGCTGTTGTGGACACAGCCAACATCATTGCAGTTACTGTTGAGTGTTCCCCCCGTATAGCTGGCCGTAATACTGTACAGTTCATGTTAACAGGTTAGGTATTTGTCTATCACACTATCTGTGGTAATACAGCACCTCTCACCCTCCAAAGGGTAGGGGTATACCAGCCACACCAGCACACCTTTGTTTACCATGTTGAGGATTGCACTACATTGTGGAAGGGGACATATACCCTGCCATTACCACTGTCAAAGACATTATACTAGCAGACTGCTTATTCCACAATGTGTTGTTCTGCATAGTCTGGCTTGGTGGAATTACATAGGCTACAATGGATTCCTTGTACAGGTACACACATCCATGTGTATAGTATTCTCTGTGTAGTGCATAAACACCAAAGCCTCTCTGTATGTTATACACAAACATGTGGTGTGTACCACCCAGTACAACTACCATTTTCCACTGTAGAAAGGCTGTTAACAGCAGCCACCATGCACTCATCTGTATACACCACCCCAGACCTATCAGCCATGTGGCACAGGCAGTAACTGTTATACAGAGCTGTGACATGTGTTCACCTGTACCCAGGATATGGCACAGCCAAGGTGTCACCACAGTGCCATACTCCTTGTGAGATATGACAGCAGACCATCCTCCTGCTGACACATAGACACCTACAACACAAACGGATAACATTATGGAGACCACAATCACTCAGTGTTAATAGCAGCTATAATGCATCATGGCTGGACAGCTACACTTCCTGATATGTAAGCATTAAACATTACTGCTGCCAACATGTTACACAGCAGTACATTGGTACACTGTAGTACAGTCACTGTGTGCATCAGAACCATATTAGCCTGTCCCTGCATCGATGCTATGCATCATAGGGATGTGGCATAGGTATCATATGCACAGGGTGTGTTGTTGGTTTGCCAGAGACTTAGGCTGGGCCATACATATGACACTATGTGTGTGTGAGTGAGGGGTTTTAATTACCGATATGGCCGTGATGATGTGGTGTGTGTAGGTATGGGGTTGCCCTAGGTGTGTTTGTATCGTGTGTGAGTATGCATGCACATAGTTCTGCCATGTAACTGCCCTATACAGGTGTTTGTTCAACAGTTGCAAACCATACCTGGCAGGGTATGCAGCTCACTGCCTCCAGCCATGGACATGAGAACTGTGCCTGCCAGGGGTTCCATGGGCATTTCCAGGTACAAGCCTCAATATAGTACTCTTCCCTGATGATGACATATGTCCACTGGAACCAGGTCCCTCCTGGGACTGGCCAGGGCCATGTGCATGTGGCCTGCTGTGGTGTGGTCTGGACAGCACCCCTCCCTGCAGTGCTGGGGCTGGTACTGCCACTACAGGAGTGGCTTGGTAGCCTTGCATGTCCACTTTGACCTCCAGCTGTTGGTGTTGCTGGCCTACATCCACATGGCCATTGTTCCACTCCCATCACATGCTCTAGCATGGACAATCCACAGTTAAGGAGTCTCACCATCTCACCCCACCATCTAGCCATGACCTCTGTAAAATAACAGAGGGCACCTGCAAGATCATGGATGTTGTCAGTTACAGCTGAAAGAGCAGCCCTCTGCAGCCTCAGACCTTGTATGGTGTACTGTTCCATACATGCCTGCGCCTCCATGACAGCCTGAAACATGCATCTGGTAGTACCAGATGTGGCACTTCTGCCAGGGGCACAATGACCAGCAGCCCTCCCACGAGCACCCGTGTACATCTGCCTATGTGGTACCCTGTGGGACATCCAGCTATGGCTGCTGTATCCAGACACAGAAGCCATAGATACCACACTGTCCTGTGCACTGCCACCAACAGCCAACTGTCCCTCTGCTATGGCCACTGGTGATGGGGTATCTATACGCACTGTGACTGTGTGTGGGGATGGGATGGATAACAGGAGGAATATCAAACAATGGTGCAGTTTTGGCCTCTGACAACCCCGCCTGTGCCTTAACATATGTATCATCATTTTCAGTGTCTGTATGGACACCAACATCAGATTGCCTGCAGAAGGGACCCTGACCCCCCTTTCCACCTGTGAGGGGAAAACAAGAAACACACTTTAACTCATTACAGCCGAGTCACGTCTCCAGGCATTTCTGCAGTTACACCCTACTGCTCCTCTAGGCGTCAAATATTGCCTGTTCATATTTGCATTAATAATTCCAAAACCATGTTACATACAAGGTATCAGAAAATTTTATCTTAAAACATACATGATAGCAAACACAATTGTATTGATATATGACCTCTGTCAATGGGTATTTGTTAAAAATGTAAGGTGATAACTTCTAATTTTTAAATGCTGAAACCACGCCCACTAGGATTCAAAGGTACACACTCAGAAAGAGCTCTACTGGAGGAAATGAGTTAAGAACTGTACGTCATTGCTTAACAGTAGACACACACACACACACACACATACACACACACACACACACACACACACACACACACACACACACACACACACACACACACACACTGACATTCCACCATAATACTTGCCTGTCCCTGAGTTTACAGATTGTCCCAAGTTTGTTCTCTTAAGTTCCCCATCCTGCATCACACTTGGAAACTTACACACATTAATACCCATCATTAACGTATCAGTCTTCTAATTGCATAGACAAGTGATCACAAAACATGACTTGTTACTCTATTACCTCTTTGACTTGATTGGAGTTGGTTTTACAAGGACTCACTGCTGTCATCCAGTGTTCACCCTGGGTTTGTCCAGACATCATGAGCATGGCTCCCATATGTTAGGGGCTACTACAGTCACTCAATAATGTCACACACTGGAGTGTCATATGCAACTATTGCACAGTAGATGCAAGATCTGTTGCTCTATTAACTTTTTATGTGGACAACAGTAATATTTAGATACACTCACTGGTGTTGTCTAGTAATTTCCCAATGCATCTGTAGTGCTGCATACATGGGTGTTCTTTCACATTTCTGCTCATTGCAATTATAACAGTATACCTGGTGTCTAGTTTCCCTCCCAATGAATGTTCCATGCTACAGACCTTATTATACTATCAGCTGTCCTGAGATAACATGTCAGACACGTATTCCTGGTGTTTCATGTGTCAGTCCATGTCCATGTACTGCACAATTTCAAAGGGAAGTAGAGATGTATGAACAACCCCACAATCACACATGTGCATACATGGACACACAAACACACACACACACACACACACATACACAAACATGTCCTACATACATCAACCCCCTCCACTCCACCAGATTGTACTTACAGACAAAATAATCCCCCACCCCACCCGCCACACACACACACACACACACACACACACACACACACACACACACACACACACACACACACAAACACACAACACACACACACTTACAGGTGAGGTTGCACGAAGATATTACACACATATAACATATGGTAGTCAGCATGCAGTGCAGCTATAGTCAATCCATGCTAGCAACAGTATACATGTGTGTGATGCATGGGCTGCATCATTAGGTGATGCCCCTTCCTCTGGAAAACACTGCACCCATGTACACAGTATTGCTGTGCAACTGTTCAGCACCCTGCCATGTACTGTGCACCATACCTCACAGGTGTACACACCATTGGTGAATGTATATTACTGTGTCAGTTATGTCTGCGCTGCTGCTCACAGCCACTATGTATTTGTCCGCCAGATACCTGGGATGATATGTGGACAGATGTCATTTGTGAATGCCTGATGTCTGATTTACAGATGTCATCATTAGCGGTGCATGTATGGCTAATACAATACAATTACACTGACAACCGTCAAACCTTACCATGGCTATGGGGAGTGTACACACCCTTATTGATATGACTCCCTCTTCCTTGATATGCTATGGGACCAAATTACTGCATATGTTAACATTACATGACCCTGATATGTGACATATGATCTGTACAATCAAATGCAGTGTCATACAAATGTGGTAGCTGTGCTGATGCTGATTGAGATGCATACACTTTTGTGGGTGCATATGTGTGCATGCCTTTCTCATGATGGTTTGGTGCACCTACTGTTATGTGTACTACAGCAGTCACTATTCCTGGCAGGGGTATACTAGCATGGGCCATCTGCATTAGCCAGTATTTGGTCAATCTGCCCTACACATGTCCTCTAGCTCTGCATGATTGCAAGGTCAACTCATGTGCACATCCCTTGGAGTTCACACACTGCCGTTACTATTGCTGTGGAGTCAGGGTTATGTCTGCCACAGTTCCTGACCCTGACTGTGTGCAGATAAAACCATTCATAGCATCCTTTGGATCCCTGCTGCAGTGCACTGTTGTGTCATGATGACATCCTCTCCCCACCTTCAGCCTTTTTGCAGATGCTTAACAAATATGGCCTACACATGTGTGCCAGTTTGCAATGTTCCAAACACTCAACACCACGTTTAACAGCCTAATCCCAGCTAATGAATGGCAAACATACAGCTGTACACCAGCACCAGCATGGTACAGATGGGGATGGTGGGTCTGAGGTGGGGTGAGGTGTTGGTTGTGCAGCACATACAGCTTACTTGATACTGTCTGTAGTTTCCAACGTGGTTGTGGTACACCAGTACACATTGCGATGCATGTCTTTTGGGGACCTTTTCTGTTATGCACACGCTACCTTTAGAGTGGCCTGGCTAATGTTTCCTGTGGTACAACTGTCACATCTGATTACCCTAACCCATGGGCCACACGTATGCAGAGTCCAGGCAATTGCTGATATGGGTACTGCACAGCTAGTACTTGCTAGACATTCCTGCAACTCCCTCAGTGTTGTGGCATATTACTAGACAGCCTGCATGACCAGTTTGCTACATGTGACATCATCTGTCTTGTATGCCCATCTGTTTATTTCCTATATTATTCCTGTCCCATACATCTTCGCCACATGCATGACTGTCTACACTGTTTGCTATGGTATATGCAATGGTGAGGTATGATACATGTGCAACTCCTGGGTGCTACCTGTTGGGTATGCGGTCCACACCATGGCATGTAAGATGTGTGCAAGCCATGGCTGCCTCTGTTGCAGGTAAGTGGGCACATTTGATGGCCAAACGTCTTAGACAGCAGACCATTTCTTGGTGTGACATTGGGGATGTGTACTTGCTAGATGGTGCATTTCCATGATGAATGCATGTGGTCAGTACCTCAACAGCTGCTTCCACTATATTTTATCTGGAGTCTGTGCACACATATGCTTTCCAGTGTTTGTGAAGGTATGTATTCCCCATATTTGCTGTCCTAACATACAATTCCATATTATATACTCATTGCTCATGTTAGGACACCATTGCAGGTTGTAAGGGTTGTGGACTGCAGTATTTTGATATGCCATAGTGTAGATCTGTAACAGTTGCCATACTGGTATATACACTGGTGTAACACTGTATAAGGGTGATGTTTCACACATGTCTCTACTGTAGGCCATTTGTCCCACCATTATGTTCATCTCTGTGCACACATTTCGCAATAACAGGATGTTAGTTATATTGCAGAAATCTGACATACCCTTCAGATACACCATCATGGTGACCACTGTGATGCAGTGCAGTTAACAGCAACAATACATGAACATGTATGGCATGCATTATGTGTAGGTGTGTTAAATGTGTGCATGGAATATACCATGGCCATAACATGACTGGTGTATTGGCAAACCTGAACAAACACCATACTCACCAGCTACAGGTTGCTGCCCTGGAGGTATACCAGAGGGACCTACATAAGTGTGTGAGAGGTGTGATGTCAGTAGCCACAGCTGTGGCATTGGTGCAGAATGGGTGCAGCATTACAGTACATCAACAGTACAAGCCCACAATACTACAGATTATGCACATCTGTTTATTACTACTACGCAGCAATAGACTATATATATGTCATCTCACATATGCATGGTCTATCTGTACAGATGCGGATGGATACACAACAGTGGTCTACTGATGTGCTCTGTGGCCTTACCTGCATGCTCCTCTGCCATTGGGTGGGTAGCACCCACCTCCACTATGCTCTCCAACAGGTGTTGTGTCTGCAGGCAGGCAGGTGCCCCGAGGCTGGCAAGGACCATCTCAACATGTGTTAGGGAGGCTGGATGGCATGACCCCCCCCCCATTGTGA
>NC_056729.1:385313466-385315966 GCF_019279795.1 Protopterus annectens
CTATAAATATGTATCTGCTTATACATATCTATGTGTGTGTATGTGTATTTACATATATATCTCTATATGTGTGTGTGTATATATATATATATATATATATATATATATATAAATATATATATATATATATATATATATATATATATGTATATATATATATATATATATATATATATATATATATATATATGTGTGTGTGTGTGTGTGCATCTGTATATATATGTGTGTGTGTATATGTATCTTTGGAATGTTTATTGCTTCCACATTGTACATTCCCTATGGTAAGCAAAACAAATGATAGAAACAAACTCAGAACTTTGAAAAGCGTAAAAGAAACCAATAAAAACAAACGGAGCAAATAGTAGAAAAACAATTTACTATAAGTGCTTTCGGTAAAACCAATGCTTCACCTTCTTCAGATGCAAAATGTTAAATCAATTAAGAATATTTAAATAATCTTCAGCATAACAGTTATTAATTAACAATTAATAAGGCATCCAATTACTTAAGTTCAGCTGCTAAACAACCATAAAAATTAAAGGTACAATCCACATACATACATTATCAAAAGCCTAATGGTAAAAAAACAATAGTGAAAACCTTTTCTAAGGGCTTAAACTCACATATCAAAATAGCGTTTTACAATCAAAATTGAAAAACAAAAAACATATTTGAAAAATAAATAAATATCTGCAACATTATGTATTCAAATTCATTCTAAAAAGAAAAATAATGCAAGTGCATTTGATAAAAATGATGAATAAAAACGAAAAAGAAATTATTTAAACCTTTCAGCATCTTAACGATAATAATTTAAGTACACATTTAATTGATATTTGTTCGTTAAGACCAGGGGGTATATAGGCAGTTGTCCTAATCTGCCAGTCTAGCTTATCTGTTTCCAAAAGAAGTTGCCAAGGGCCATCTCTTGGATTGGGGCATCTGCAATGCAAGACTACAAATCTAAAACAGTGGTCTGAATACTCGAGTATGTGTTTTGCCAAAGCATTATTTGTATCTTTTTTACTTATGGCATAAAAATGCTCATAGACCCGCTGTTTTAATTTTCTTTCGGTCTTGCCTATATAAAAAGCGGTGCACCGATCACATATTGCAGCATAGATCACGCCTTTAGACTCACAGTTGAATCTCCCCCTAATAAAATATCGTTTGTCATTGATCATGACCTCTTTAGTTACTTGAATGTTTTTACATTGAGCACATGCCCCACACTTTGACATACCATTAGGACCTGGCCCTTGCAATTTCTTTCTTTTTTGAAGTAAAGCTTTAAGGCTTAAATTCCTTCTATAGGTGATCTTTGGCTGCATACCCAATTTCCCACTCAGGGTTAAATCCTCAGTAACTGCCCCCCAGTTTTTGTTCAATATCTGCCTAATATAAGCATAGTCCACTGAGAATGTACATAAAAAAGAAGTCTGTAAGCTTTTGTCCTCAGGTAAGTCACCTTCAAGGTCTTGTTCAATATTTACTAGTGTTTCTTTCAACAAGGTAGCTCCCAATAGTGGTTTAAAGTGACCCTCATGTCTTTTAAGGACCACGTCCTCTCTAACCTTAACAATTAAGTTCCTAGGATATCCTCTATTAACAAACATTTTTTCTAAGTTCTGACACTCTGCCAAAAAATCACAAAAATCTGTGACCATTCTTGCTGCTCTCACCATTTGCCCTTTTACTACGGCCTTCTTTTGATGGAAAGGGTGGCAGCTATCATAATGCAATAGAGCATTAGAGTACGTAGGTTTTCTGTAAATTTTGCTCTTGTATTTTAAGTTAGAATATTCTTTATATAACAGAATGTCCAAAAAGTTGATACTACTCTCTTCAACTTGATAAGTGAAGTCCAAAAAGTTAGTCAATTTTACGATGTCTGAAATAAATAGAGGAACTCCTTCTCTTGGACCTTTCCACATAAGGAACATGTCATCCTGGTATCTAGTGTACCAGGAGACATGTTCCCTAAATGTTGGATGTGTAAACAAGGTATTCTCCCATTGTGCCATGATGACGTTGGCGAAGCTCCCTCCACACGGGGAGCCCACAGCTACCCCTGATGTTTGCAAGAAGACGTCCCCCTCAAATGCTAAGAAATTATATGATAGCACTAGTTCCAGCAATGTTTCTATAATATAAATAGTATTATCTGGGACTTTTCTTACAAACAAAAAATCTCTAATCCATTCTAAACCTAAATGGTGAGGTATGACAGTGTAAAGATCTTTTACATCTATAGTGACAAAGCATGTATCAGCTTGATAGTCAAATTTATCTATATTGGACAGGAAGGTCCACAAATCTTTACAAATTTGAACTTCCTTATCAATCAAGGGTTTCAATAAACTATCTACATATTTTGCACAAGCATAAGTTATAGACCCACGTCCATAAACAATAGGTCTAAAAGGTGTATTTGAAATTGACTTGTGTAATTTCGGAATTCCGAAAAAAGCTGGTACTCTTGGGGCTAGAATGGATAAGT
>NC_056729.1:385320966-385438466 GCF_019279795.1 Protopterus annectens
ATTACAACACTCATACAGGGTTTCCTAGACAGTTTTATTATGTAGCACCGTGTGGATGACAATGATGAATAATACCTTATTAGACAGAGATACTGCAACACTAACACTGCCATACAGTACCAGACTAAACAGTACCAGTCCAGGATTTCAATCTTTTATTTCTAGGCACAGTTTTCATATCTGACAGACCTGTGGGGGTTATATTTGTTAACATTACCTGAATGTTGTGACAGATATTACCAGATTCCACATTATTATTATGCACATACGTCTCACTCTGTTACTGCACACACTCTGGTCATAGCTTCACAACATGGGGGTGGAGTTGGGACATACTTTGCTTATTACTCTCATAACACTTTGATGAGTTGCTAAAGTGACGGGTTTGTTCTTATGAATATATTTCTGACAGTTATGATGTCTGACAATCAGTTGTATGTCATTATTTGCTGCCTAAATTTCTGGGATCATCCCACTGATTTGCCAAGAGGACAGGGTGACAGGCAGGGGACTTACACCAATTATCTGGACTTTCAGACAATATCTGTACAGTTGGGTATGATTCTGCATAGAGCTTACTACCACTCCCAGGATTCGGACCATGGCTGTGTGTGCTAAAACTACAACACTTCACATCTCAGTTGAGTGTGCGATTTGGATTATGTTGTTAATTGTGTCACTGTTTTCTGTCTAGGTCTCTCTCAGTTGTACAATATGACCTCTTGCGATTACAATAGTCATATACAGACATTCCTACACATTTTATTTATGTAGCACAGTGTGGGTAACAGTGCTTAATAAAACAGTACTATTAAGAGATTGCAACACTACATTACCATATTATACCAGATTAAACACAAGCAGTCCAGCAGTTAGACCTTTATTGCCAGGCTGTTAACCTTTTATTTACATACAACCTATATGAGACTCTTCCTGCCATATTGTCTGGTTTATTTAGTACATGCCATACACAATACAGGTTTTATACTGACAATTAACTTTCTACTACTTTTAAATTTATTTCTTATGACAGTACATGCAAGATTATTACTAACCTGCCTCGTGACACAACCTCTGCAAACCACAGGCATGGACTTCCCAGTTCACAGCCCACTCATCGGCCACTGTCCAAGATATAAGAGGAATATTTAGCCATACCTATCCATAATATACAGGAGCTGGCAATTATTAAACAGGTAGTAGACTGATACTTACACATGGCTAGGACATCACCCGTCTGCCTAGCCTCTTGGATCCACTGATCCAAGAGCTCCCTCTTTCTCCATTTCAGGTCGGCATAGTGATGCCTGACCTGCTCACCAGTTCGAGGGATGTCAGTGGCATTTGTGAGGTCATGGGCAAGATGGTCCCAGGCTTCCGCTTTATACTGGGAACCTGGTACTGGCCCTGCAGCAGTGTCTGGTCATGGTCTTTAACAAGGAGTCCTGCCTTGATGTTGGACTCCTGGATGTCCCAGTGCTGAGCCTGGAAGTGCACTCCTTCACCCACACCGGTCATAGTGTCTACAGGGGGAAGCTGCAATCAGTTACGAGATGTATTTCCGCCTGTGGGGTTTAAATAGGGCAGATGTCCCACACTTTGCCATGACTGGAAAGTTTTGAAAATGCTAATCTATGGGCAAACCTGCTTACCTAAGGTTGGCATTGCTTAAAGGGGTATACCAATGGGCAAACTGATTTAGCTGACCTACACATAGCTTACACCTAGTAAGCAGGGGGGTGCAATGCTTAGCATTGCTTAATTTTTAATTTGCACACTATTTGCTTTTTGACATTGATTTATCATTCATTACATATTATATATGTGTTTGGTATCCATGATTCATGTGTAAGTACACTGTATGGGGTGCTTGTGTTTAATGGGGGATTTCAATACTTTATTACAATGATACCTCATATCTGGACTTAATTCAGTACTCCAGTTCACATATTTATGTTATGTAGTAGCTTATACAACATAAAAGTGTATATAGATACCTTTCACATGTTAATTTTGATTTTCCTATAATGAGGATCTGTTTGGTGATACCTCAGTCTTATGTACTGCTGTGATGGCTCACTGGTTAACTACATATGACTGTAGTATACAGGGTCCTGGGTTCAAGACCTGCAAGGGCTGTTTATTTTATTGCTAGGCAGAACAGCAGCTGTTGGATACAGAGTGATTAAGGCACTTTTAAGCAATTGTAAGTGGGTTTGCATGACGGTAAAAAATGTTAACTTCCAGTTAAATATGCTTACAGAGAGTTAGCATCAATATTGCTTGACCTGTGTGTGCATTGCTTACCCCCATACAAATAGGCTTATATCCGCTTACTACTGCTTACAAGTGCTTACTCCCATTTGTCCCTGCACTAATTTAGACAGAAATGTAACATGGTTCTTGGGAAGGTGGTGGATTTGGACACTCTATGGATTTATCATTCATTACATGGCATAATGGTTAAGGTGGTTGCCTTGCAGACACAAGGTGCAGGGTTTGATTCTCGCATGGGATAATTGGCTAGGCTTAAAAAAAATTGTCCATAAGGGTAGTTAGCCTAGTACTAATCTATGAACCTACCACCTCTAGCTTCTACCGAAAATGCAGTAAAAATTTATTTGGGGTTGGGAGGATGGCCTAATGGTTAAGGCATTTGCCTTACAAACACAAGGTGCAAGGTTTGAGTCTCACAAGGGATAATTGGCTAGGCTTACAATGGCTCGCAAGGGCAGTTAGCCTAGTACTAACCTATGACCTATACCCTCGATTTGTATCCCTGATTCATGTATGGGGCACTTGTGTTTGTCTGTGGATTTTACAACATTATTACAATAACACCTCACATCTGCATTTAATGAAGTACTCCAGTTCACAAATATATGTTATTTAGTAGGTTATACATCAAAAATATTGTTCATAAAGTGATTTGATATGGAAAATGAATTTACTAGAGTGAGAATCGAACCTGAAATGATTGCTTGTAAGGCGACCACTACACTATAGCAGTACTGCTTCATTTGCATGTATCTTGATATTTATCTTCTTGTGCCATTTTTAGCTACAGTAAGTGTAGTTAAGCAATGGGCAAACCCATGCACCTATGGTTAAATTTAATATGTTTGATTAAAAAATAAAGTGTTTATATATTTTATTTTAAATATTGCTGTTATAAACTTGGGGTGCTGCAAAGGTAACAGGATTTGTTTTTATGTACATTTTCTGATGGATTTGAAGTCTGGCACTTGTATGTTTGCCATTATTTCAGACTTCATTGATGAGATCATCCCAGTGATTTGGTAGGGTAAATGAGGGACAGGCCAGATGTATGAGCCACATATCTGGACATTCTGCATTGATCTATGCTGTTGGGGGTATGCAACCCCCTATGAGTGGTCTCCCTTATTGTAATTGCCAAACAGCAGTTCTTGACTGCAGGGGCATGTATATTATGAGAGGTCTGCTCTCAGACATGCCCCCTGCACTCGTCCACACTTCGTGTCCATTTAGGAGCTCAGGCAGCACACCTTCATTACTATGCATGGCACAGTGCTGTGCTGCTCCTAAATGGTTGCTTCAGTGCAGTAATAAGCTATTCCTGCACAGAATCTTACTGAATCCCAGGGTTTGTTTTAAATTTGTAGGTTTAAATGTTTTTCCAGTAAGCAATAAAACAAAACATATGAACCAATAGTGACAAAACTACCCATTATATAGCATTTCAGTCATAAAAAATCCACTCAAACTTCAGTCATTACAATCCACCAGTATCAGTCAATATACACAATCTCTCTGCAGAAGTAAAAGTTATTCAAATAATTCCACATTAAAGAGATCTGTAACTAATGAAGAGGTTGCTGCTAGTATATATCTTTACATTTCAGTGTTTAATGTACAAATTCAATGCCTGCTGCCCTTGAAGAATAAATTCCCTATGTTACATTTAAAAAATGGAAGTTGGTAATACTGTAGTAGGGAATGGCTGTCAAACCAATGACAAGTTCATAGTTACAAGGCATCTCATCCAAAGCAGGGCACACTCAGGAGTGCAGCACCACCATCTACCTTAAATGATACTGCAATATCATCACTCTATCTATATGGTATGGGGGTAGAATCCACAGCCTTCTGCACAACAGCAAGCATGCTACCTGTTATGCCACTAACACTGCTTTCAAAATTTATAGCACAAACACTGATGATGGCCATTTGCTAAACAAAACAGTTACACACCGAAAAAGAGTTAGCGTTAGCAACAGTAAACTTCTCTTCTGTTGAAACTCAACTTCCCTTGAAAATGAACAGAAACTCAACAGTCTTTGAAAATGCACATAAACTCAATCCTTGAAATGCACCTGCTGATGACAGTTTGGTAGTTGATGTAGAGGACTCAGGGTCTAGGGTCCTGTATTCAAAGTACAGGGTACCAACCTGACATCCCCAACTGGGGCATTACACAGATACACACACACACACACACACACACACACACACACACACACACACACACACACACACACACACACACACACACACACACACACACACCTATGTGTTTGTTTCATCCAGAATGATCCAAGCTCAGCTCTCCTCCATAAAAATTCCATGCATTTCATTCCAATGTGTGTGCATCATACTAAAGAAACATGTACTGATGCTGCTAAGAACATACTCTGAATGCATCCTTTAAGGATAAATTTAATGCATGCAGACTGCATTCTTAAAGAAAAAAAAAGTTTTGTGTCAGTCTCCCTTCTGGCTAGTGGGCCCCACAAAGCCAGCAGGCCCTAGGTGACTGCCTAGTTTGCCTAGTGCTGGATCTGGCTGTGGCCTGCTCACTAGTCCCTAGGAAAACAAAGGCAAATGGAAGGAGCACTTCCAGTAGCTTCTGAATGATACAAACCCCACAGAAACTGTACTGCCCCATACACAGCCTACCATGGAAGAAGAAAAAGAGTCTACTTTAGAATAAGTAAGAATAGCATGAAAGAAATCAGGGAAAGCAGCAGGTTCAGATAACATCATGGCAGATATGATCAAAATGTTTGGTGAGTTATGGGAGAAATGGCTCCAGAAAGTATTCATAGCAATACGGAGAGAAAGACATATCACAGATGACTAGAGAACAACCATTCTAGTGCCAGTTTATAAGAACAAAGGTAACATTCCCAACCATTGGCACCAAAGAAATATCAAGGTTATTACTCATCAGAGGAGCTTAAGTGTGAGGAATCTATAGCTCCCTATTGAAATGTTGAGACTCAGATTGCCACATCTTGAAAGAACGACAAAAAAGACCAGACATACAAGTATTTGTCTCCCTTAAAACCTCCCTGTATCCCCAGTGTAGGGAGCAAGCCCTCCACACTTCTGAACTTGTACATACTAACTCTAAGATCGCCATGACTTATAGAAAAGGATTAATCTGAGAAATGGCATTCTCAGACTTAGCATATGCAAGTCTGTATTCTCCTTAAGTTATGGTCAGACCACTTACTCTATGGAATTACATTACATACTATTTACAATTAAGGATATTGCTTTATAAGAAACATAAATACTAAGTACTTCTCAGATTTACTTTTATGCAGGAAATGAGGTAAGATACAGATAATTTTTGGAAAAATGATTTCAGGCCTATTCCATTGTTAAAGTCTTAAAAGTCTTTATGATTTATATGGTGGCCAAGATGAGTAGTTTATATAAAAGGATTAAAACATAGGTGAATATTGATCAATATAAGGAAGAGTTGAGGGTTTTAGAGGAATTACCCCAAAGTAAATTGGGGGAATAGTATAAGACCTACCCCTGTCTTTAAAAAGAATATCCCCAAATGAGGCACTCAGATTTAAAGGAGAAAAAAGAAAAAAAAAGAAAAGGCCAAAATAAATATAACGCCCACTATAATGTAGCTGTAACAGACTCAGTGATAATGGAATAAATAATAAGTACAGTTACCTACAAAAAATCCTATAGTTCAAAGGTTGTTGACGGGCCAGCATTCTATTGTTAGAAGGAAAATCAGTGAATTAGGAGAAATACAGCCTAAAGAAATTTATAACCAGAGTAACAATGTTACTGAAGACCTCTGCTTTTGTTTAGATTATATTAACTTGAAAGAATGTACTCTGGAATTCAGGGATTTTTCCAAAAAGGATATTGAGAGAGAAATAAGTAGAATTTAGTGTAATAAAACACTAATGCTGACAGATCACAGCTAAATTTGATTAAACATTCAAAAAGTAGGTTATATCTTATTTATTCCATATGAGCAGGTTGTATATTATATCTAGCTGGTCCTAGACTTTGTAATAAAATCTTATAAAAATAGTTTTAGTAGAAAAGGATGAAACAAAATTCATGTGGATGATTCTCAGCCAATATCACTATTAAATTCTCATTCTAAACTTTTGGCTAGCATATTAAAGATTATAATGACAGTACCAATTTGATTTTGTTCGAACTAGACAGCTTGAACATTTGAACTATCATCAGCAGTTCATTGTAATCCATATAAATAAAAGAAAATTACTGCAGGGATCCACCTGTGCTAGCAATTAATCTTAGGAGAGCATTTGATTTGATCACTAGAAACATTATTATCACTAGAAACATTATTTATGCTGCTCTTGTAACATAAAGAGCCCCTTGATGTTTAATTCAGACGTTGTATCGCAACAGGAATCTGCAAGGCTTTAGTAAAGAACTGCAATCAGACAAGGTTGTCCAATGACTTCTATATTGTTTATATTGGCATTCAGTGTGCTGTTGGCCAAAATATCTCTCTGCAATCTGATAAAGTCTAGTAACATGCAAACTTCTTTACAAAAGTTTAACATTTATGATGAACTTCAACGGTGACTATCTTAGATCCCTTTTTGAAATGAACTTTGGAAGTCCAAGATTATCTAGGATTTGAGGTTAGTCTTGTGTTATTGAAATGATATGGTTGGGTGAAGCTTCTCTTTTAAAATGCTTAGTTCTATGTGCAGAAAAACTGAAGTACTTATGTGGGGCTAATCCTTTTATGTGGCATTGTAAGGAAAGTAATTATATATGGCACTATTTTGAGGTAAGAGGAAAACTTTGGAGTAAGGTCTTCTTGTCCCTATAGAAAGGGTAACTTAAATATGTTTTTTCTACCTAACTGGTTATTTTTATTGTTAATGAGATCCTGCCACAGGATTTTAGATTCAATAATAAGTATCTGGTGAAAATTCTTGGGAAGGCTGGGGTCTCTATGAATGCCATGAGAGAACCCGATTTGTTGTAAAACTAGTTTGAGGCTGATAGCATCATATCCAGCGAAGTATGTTGTGTCTCCAATATTTGGAACATCTGGGCTATGGTAAGCAAAAAAATATATGATTAAGTAGTTATATTTGCAAATTTATTCAGATTGTTACTGTTTGCATGGATAGACCAGTCTTCTGATAAATGTTTTTGCAATATTTAAAATATTGGCAGAACTGTAAAACTTTAAATATTGAACTTCTGGGTTACTGGTGCATTTTCCCAATTACATCAATTACTCAGCAGATTAAGGCAAAACCTGCGGTGGTGGTGCTGCTGTAGCGTTGTCACCTTGCAGTAAGACGCTGTCCGGTTCGATTCTCAGCTAGAGCATCTTCTGCGTGGAGACATGCGTGAATGGTCGTACCTTCATTGAAGGTTGTGCATCAGGGCTAGTAACTCAGCACGTAAAACTCAACTACCAATTATTAGCGGACCGGAGTTTCCGCTGTGACGACCCCTAACTAGGAAAAGCCGAAAAGACACAACAACAACAACTCAGCAGGTTAAGGCAACTGAGTTGCTCCTAAAGGATTTATTTAAATAAAAGGGAAGAAGTGTTCCTTTAAGGGTATAACAAGCCTATCGATTTAAAGATATGGATCACAGAGAAATATTGTTTGCAATATTATCTGACAGTGTTAAGTACAACTAGTACCACCATACTCCAGGAACACTCTAGAACAATTTATATCAGTATGCATCAACCATACCATTAAATTATTATGTAGGATGTAGCCAGTAATCCTGTCTATTTAGACTAATGATCTGCCTAAGATGTGTGGACAGTGGAAGAATGACCATTTGAAAATAAAAACTCTAGTCCACTGAATAAAGATTTTTATAAGGATGCAAAACAATTGACTGAATCACCTAAATATCACCAGACTAAATACTGAGAAAAATCTAATGTTGAAAATATCACCAGGTAAAAACATCTAAACACCAAGTATTGACAAAATCTAACCACACTCCCAACCAATATTTTTGTAGGGGGCAAGCTCCCATGTACCCCCATATAGGGGATTGCACCCCCACACTCCCACACCTCCTCCTAAATATATATATGCCAAAAGTGAGGAAGAGCATATACCTTTCCCTGGTATAACTTCAGTTTTGTCAATATTTTGTGTTTAGATATTTTTAACCATTGATATTTTGAACATTAGATATTTTTCCAGTACTTTGACTGTCAATATGTAGGAGTAGATAGATAGATATAGATATATAGATAAAAACATCTCCAGAACAAGGTTATTTTGTGGAATATTTTTGTTTCCAGGCATACTGGATTCTTTATACAATACATAGAATCAATGATAATTATAGTCCATACTCCTTGCAGGAGGTGTTTGCAGGAGTGCGTGGCTACAGTGTTAGTGGGATTTATATCTTAAGTAGGTGGTGGGAGTGAATTGAAAGACATCTTAACTCACTAATCAAGTGGAGTATGAAATGTGGTATCACTTTTTTAGGGCAGGATGCAGTGTTTGTAAAATAATATCACAACAGTTTTGAAATAACATCTACAGCAATAAAGAGATGTACCTTAGAAAACTGAAACCAACCCATAAATGTTCTCCTGGGGGAATTATTTTTTGAATGCTATAAATCTAGCATATATTGAAAATGTTATACCATAGCAGGATAAGTTCTTCTAGTCTGAAAAGCAAGGGATAGGTGTGGTTGTTGCATAGGATGCCATTAATATGGTTTCTCCAGTTGTATCATAGTGCCTTTTCTTTAAGAAGACAAATATAAGGGTTTCCTGCTAGTCGTATTATTGATAGAGGAAGAGCATCGAGCCCTACTCCAGTTTCAGAAGAGTTTTGAGATCGCAGAGTAGCAATTTAAATACGATAATGAATTTTAACAAGCTGCGACAGAAAAGGTAGCCTTCTGTGATCTTGATTACTAGCATGGGAACTAGGCTGTATCCTTTTTGAAAGGGGGTAGGAAACAGAAAGGATATACAAGACCTTAGTAAGGTGATATTGAATGCCAACAGAAGTAGACATATTTGGCATAACTAAGGGTCCAATAAGCATGTTTTGTTAAAATGTATTTCCACTTTTTTTATGGCTTTTCTAGGGCTGCAGTAAGTGAGAGTAAAGTTAGTGCATGATTTTTAGGAGATGGTATAGGCTTGAATTTATTTGGGAAATGGCATTTCAGTTGATTTAGATATTATGCTTCTTCATGTTAGGCTTATAATGGAAGTGTTGGCCAAGATGAATTTGAAAGGCATCAAGTTAATGGCAAAACAGGGAGGAAGTTGTATGCAAGAATCTGATAGGAAGCGCTGTAATTGATTAGTGTGCTCTGTTTTAAAATATAGAAACAGTGTAAACTATGTATTGAGATTATTTCAGAAGTTGTATACTTTATGGAAATTGTAATGTAAGAAATGAAAAATTAATAAAGTTTTAAAAACAATTGAAATGCGTTGTTTGGATTGTGATAAGGATGCTACCTTTATATGCAGTCATTAGTTATTCACCAGTGTTTGTGTGAGGAATAGGCTCATTGATTAATAGGTAAGTACTAAGCTGGCTGCCCTTCTGGGACATTTTTAGTCTAGCCAATTCCCTCTTCAAAGGTGAGAATCAAACCCTGTACTTTGTGTCTCTGAAGTAAACACTTTAACCATTACGACAGTCCCCAACCCTATATGCCAACCCCAACCACCCCCTTGTTTAATTTAGTTTATTTGTACACACTAATATCTGTCACAGCTATTTATATTTTATTGGTTGGGTTCATTTTCCCTCTTTTATTGTAAACATGAACTTTGTAAAGTTTTTGTTTCCTATTTTTCATATTTTATTATTTAATGTGTTGAGTAAGGGGAGTAATATTTGTTGCATCTGTTTCACAGGATATTGCTGTCGAGGAGTTAAACTTTATTTTATTTATTTATGTATGTATGTATGTATGTATGTATGCCAGGATAGAACATTGATCCAGTGGATTTATTTTAAGTCTGTCCTGGCTGTTTCAGAGATAAAGATACAAAATAAAAACATGCAGTCATATATAACAACACAAAGAAGTTGTAAAAGAAAATGAAGATGCTGACAATAACCTAAAAACACAGGAAAGAATAAAGGTTGTAGATATTTATATACATTTTATACAGTAGTTGATTAAAAAGACTAATTACAGAAAATGTGATCATTTTGTCCAATAGACATAAGAAAATGTTCTAGTTATTGTCGCCTGTCAGAGTAGTGTCAAAGACCTAATTTCACAATCTGTTATCTAAGCCTTTCTTAAAGGCAGGTAATGTTCCTATTGTTCAAATATTGGCAAAGCATTTCATCATAAACCTGCCCTGCTGTGAAATGGCCTCCTTACTAATCTGTATTATGCCTTTTTAACATCCATATACATGTTGTTATTCCTGGTGTCCAGTGAGCAGTGAGTGTCTTTTATAATGGATCCATATAGTAGCCCCAAATATGTAACTGCACTTATTGCAGATTTTCTTATATTTAATGGACTCTCCATGCATGATGCTACTTTGCAAGATCTCTGGTCATTCATTAGCAAGTTTTACAACACTGCATTGCTGCTTATTTATGTGGCCTTTCTAACTTTGTCCTTTGCTGCAGATTATGTTTAATATTTATTTGGGCAATATTCGGACAACGTTTGCTTTGGTTTTGGATTTTGAAAACTAGTTACTACTTATAAGGAATTTCTTATTTTGTCCCTGCAGATTTTATTACATAGTGCAAACTAGTAGACACATATGCATGTATATATGCATGTATATATGCATGTATGTATGTATGTATGTATGTATGTAGGTATGCATGCCCAGGAATTCATTAGGGACATCAGTTATGCCTCTGCTACATAACAGCAATCTTGTTTAACTTAGATTTTGTTTTACTTATAATTGTGTGAATTCAGGATTGCAGTTAAATATATATATAATCTGCTTTCAAGAAAAAAAAAGCTTAATTTATATTTTTCTTTGAAACTTTTGTAGTCTAAAGCCATGAATAATAAAATATGAAGTTGTTTTCACAGTGATTGCATTAAATATTCATTAGGTTATTAAATATACAGAGATCAACTTTTTATTGGCTCTTTTTAGAGTCCTTCTGTCATTCATATTATGTTGTCTTTGTTTTCACAAACACTGGAAATAATAAGTTGAGGCAGTAACATATGTATAAAGAAAGTTTAACTGCTGGAGATGAAGAACTTATTTTAAAACCTCCAGTTGCTACCACTGTTTGTGCATATGATGTTTTACTTGGAATAGGAAGCTATTTTTGGTGATAGTATAAGGAAAGCTTAAAACTAGTGCACAGAATGAAAACACTGAAAAAGAATAATGCAAAAATATAATTGCTGGCTGTTCAGTGTAGCTTGATTTCTTAAAGTAGGTACCTATCTAGGTAAAGAAGACTAATAACAGGCCCCACCACAGGTGAACAAATAGAAAATAGTATTTACACACAGAAGAATATCTTACTGTCAGTTAATGCAGGTGATGCTAGCCTTGGTAAGAGTACAGTACCAGTATGGTAGCTTTCACAGGGAGCCAGAACAAATGAAAACACAAAGTAGATCATGGGTGGTTACCTGGTACAGGCAAATGAATGCATCAGTTGGTCATATAAAAAAAGCTATTAGTAGTCAACTAAGCAGAGAGGCCTTTATGAATGAACACATATGTTTAGGATAATAAAACGAAGAAATACATTATAAAGGGAGTGATGGAGAATGCCACTAATTTGAAAAATGTTGCAAAGGAGCAGATATAGGTTCCACATGATCACATTAAACTGAGCCCAATAGAGGTTTAGGCATGACTGAGTATTAGGAACAAATCTAAGTTTAGACTATTCAAATAAGATCATGAACTGTGGAAGCACAACTAAATGATTAGCTTAGTTGTTTAGTTAAATAGTTAACTAGTTAAACTAGATAAGTGGGCTTGGTCTTTGGACTCTTTATATCCAAGATCTAGGCCACAGGGGCAAGGGTGAATATAACACAGATGTGTACAATTTAATTATGCTAAATAACAAGCATATTCTTGGAAGGAAGCCACAGCACCCATCAAAAAGCTATGCTTACATGGGAGTAAATATGCTAACTTCACACAAGCAGAGCCTCAGCACTGAATCCCAGACCTTAGAAGTCTGAGGCAGAGATTTGATTGCTGGGCCACTGTGTTGCCCATGGATAATACGTTTAGATATTTTTGTGATTCTCTACAAGTGGTAGCAGGAACTGCTGGATACCAGTTTATCCATAGTCCAGGAAGCAGTTGCATTTGTATTCTTTGGCAAACTGACTCTAGAATTTAGCGTGAAATAAAAGGAAGATTGTCTTATTCCTCACTAAAATGAGAAGATTATTCCAGTGGGCTAGTTGACTGACATAGTTTTAGTTTTAGCTTTCTCTCCAAGCTCAAAATTGAACCTTGATTTTTTTAGTAGCAGGATACCACGAGCTTGAAATCTTACACAGTAATGGAATTATTTAATATCAAGAGACCTGGCTGCAGGTGAATAGTAATCTATATGGAACACTTTCTGGCTATTACAGACCCATGATGCTTTTTCAAAAGCAATACAATTATGTATTGCATGACTGAAGTGAGTAATTAATATATAGATACTATTCACTGCATTTTAGAGGGTATGACTGTTGTAGGTTAATCTGGGGGGGGGGGGGGTTCCAGTAATGTATGTTTTAGTTTAAGCATGAGAAGATTGGCCCTTCTGGCTTTAAACATTAGTAGACTGGAGATTTTGTGGCAGTAACCTATGACTTTGTCAATAATGTGAGCAGCATTTAGTGTAAATAGTCGAACAGGATCTAGACAAAGCCCAAGATATTTTTGTATTTTTATTGTCTAGGGTGTTTGGGCAGTTGAAATGGTAAGGCGATTTCAGTCACTCATTTCAGTTTTTGGCTGTGTGCCAAACAACATGATAAAAGTGTTCTTAGTATGGCATACAAGTTTGCTATTGTATGGGGCATGGCCAGTATATGAACTGAGTAGCAGAATCTTTCTTCAGCTCTGTCCTTAAAATCTATTTTTGACAGGAGAAATTAAAAAAAAAATATTGATCGTGGACAGTTCAACTCTGCTGGAATATCACAACTAATGGTATAAGAAGTCTACATAAAAAATAGATTTTCTACAAATATTCCTGTCAAAAACTTGAAGAGAACGCATCAGGACCAAAGAAAAGATGAGCTTCACAAAAAATATTATGTCTGACCAAACAATGAAGAAGGATTTACAATCACTATTCACAATAATGCAGGACTTGTCACTGACATTTGATAAAAAGAACAAGAAACTTGATACTTTTGAAGAGAATAGTAAAAAGCAAATCCAATAACTACAGGAATTGGCAAAGCAACAGAACTTGAAGATAGAAAATATGGAAAAAACATATAAACATACTGACATACTAAATAGATAAAATATTTCAGTAATGGACAAAACTGAAGCTCTAGAAAATAGATCCAGATGCAACAATCTCCAGATTTATGGAATACCAGAAGGAACTGAGGATAGTAATATCGTGAACTTTCTTAATATATGGCTTCCAGACATTTTAAAGTTTCCAGAGGCTCTCTCCTATGGGATTGAGAGAGCTCACAGATCCTTAAAGCTAGTCTCAGCATCAAACAAAACAACAAATAGTCCCAGGTCAGTCATAATCAAGGTTTTCCCCCGATCAAATTTGGAGAGCACATAATCCGGTTTGATAATGATTATTCGTCTGAGGTGATGGCCAAAAGAAAAGAGTGTTTACCACTAATAAAAAAACTTAAAAAAGGCAACTGAAAGTATGTCTGCTTTTTCCAGCAAGAATTACAATCTTCTTCAGTGATGACCCAAAAATATTTGACTCAATAGAAACAGCAGTGAGACTCCTAGCAACTAATAAAGTCTTAGACAAGATAAAAGAAATGGATTGAAGTTCTTTTGGTTTGAAACACCATGCTGAGAAAAATGAATGGAAAACAAATGACAAGAAGAAGCTGAGAAACAAAGATGAAAATCTAAAGGTGTATAAACAAATATTAGTGTAGAAGTGCTCATTCAAATATTTAACTAGTTAGATAGATCCAGATTTTACAACAAAACCACCATGGAATATAAAAATGAACTGGGAGACATATACTGTTTGGAAACAATCTCATTTACAAGGTAAATGCTTTTTATTATTTATACTAATGCAGTATTAAACGCCTAAAATAAGACAAATATCAAATAAAAGCTTTAATATCTAGAACAAGTATTACTAACTTGTCATGTCTTAACATATGAAAAATGAAATTACCATACATGCTTTTAAGCTTTAATAGTTTAATAACACAATGCTATATTGCTTTTGACTCTAGTATGAATGACAAGGAAATTGTCTTCTATTATTTATACTAATGCAGTATTAAACATCTAAAATAAGACAAAAATCAAAGAACTGTTTTAATAACTAGATCAAGTATTGCTAACTTGCTATGTCTTAACATATGAAAAATGCAATTACCATATATGCTTTCAGATTTTAATAATTTAATAACACAATGGTATACTGCTTTTGACTCTGGTATGAATGACAAGGTAAATGCCTTTTATTATTTATACTAATGCAATATTAAATATATAAAATAAGACAAGTATCAAAGACTACTTTAATATCTAGAACAAGTAGTACTAACTTGCCATGTCTTAACATATGAAATATGGAATTACCATACATGCTTTTAGGCTTTAATAGTTTGATAACACAATGCTATACTGCTTTTGACTCAAGTGTGAATTGTCTATGAAATATAAAATGATATAACTTTAAAAAAACAAATGTTTCTGATTTGTTCCTTTGTAAACTATGTGCTAATAGTTCAAAGAGTGCTATTAATATTAAAATGTTGTTTGAAGCACTTGTCTGTGATGCAGTGGGTGCTGGTAGTCATTTTCAATTAATTAGAAGAAACTGAACGTAAAAAAAAAACTGCTCTCTAACTCATGGCCTATTCTAGAACTCTAAAAGCTTCACTTACAGTTCTCTGCTTTCCCATCCAAGCCAGGAGCTGCTAAAATATGATTTTAATCCATCTTGATGTATTACAATCAAAAACAGCTGTTAGAGTCCATTAGAGTCATTTGCATATTCATAAATGGCCACAAATGAAAGGACTTGAATTCAGAGAGTGACTAGCTACTTGAAGCAAAGCAGTATGGGGCTTAACTTAAACCAAAAGGCTCTTAAAATGACAAGTACATATTTTCACCAAAATACAAGTGATTCAAAGCATTATTGAGTATGTACATATACATAGCATAGATTTAATAATTATAAAAGGAAATAAGAGAAATAACCACAAATGTACTATAATATATGCAAAGAAAATTACATCATGTACAAGATGGAAGCAATTGATGTAAACAGTTAATGCAAACTCATATGTATGCATACTGGGACACACAGCTATAAAAGAAAGTATGACTACTTATAACAACAAAAGGAATAATAATTTAACAGCTAATAAACCAATAAATAAATATATATGTATACACTGCGGTGGTGGTGCTGTGGTAGCGTTGTCGCCTCACAGTAAGACTTTGTCCTGTTTGATTCTCAGCTAAAGCGTCTTCTGTGTGAAGATATGCGTGAATGGGCATACCTTTGTTGAAGGCTGTACGTCAGAGCTGGCAACTCGGCATGTAAAAATCTACTGCCAATCATTAGCGGACCGGAGTTCCGCTGTAGCGACCCCTAACTGGGAAAAGCCGAATGACCCAACACAACAACAACAAATATATATATATATATATATATATATATATATATATATATATGTATCTACACAAATTTATTCAGTGAGAAGCTGAACCAGATGTAATAAAGAACTAGTATGGCAGGATATAAATGTCCTGAAAGCATTATAAGAATTAGCATAGTTAACAAGACTGGTAAATAAGAAATGACACTCATATATCTGATAAACATGAACAAGTCTGATGTCAGTCTACAGTTAATCATTAACAATGATGAATAGATTAAGTTCAATAATTAAACAAGATATAAAGTAATACTGATATGTTTAATATACTAAGAGCAGTTCAGGTATTATTTATGAAATGTTTAGGATTCTCTTGTGCTTCATAGAGAAAAACAAGGTAAAAGAATGGTTAAAAGTAAGAGATTACATGAATCCGATGAAGTCTTAATAAATTCATATTAAGTGCTGATACTATCTAAAGTATAAAATATTACAAAAATTGCATAGAACTTTTCTATTAAACAAGAACATTATAAAAGCCTATAATATGAATACAAACAGACTTAAACCTGAAGATGTAAAGAATTCAACTCAGCAGATGAATGTACTATATAAAAGTGTTGTTTATTTTATACATAGAGATTACATGAGAAGCCAAAATGTTATTATATATTAAAATCTACAGTTTATAACAACAATAACAATGTTTTCATTAACCTGACTGGATATTGAAACAAATGAAGTTTCATACGGCTCTGTTGTCTTAACAGTAGGAAATATGAACCTACTTGGACTGTGTACACATAGGGTTTGCAACAAATACTAACAGTCATCTTAGTTGCATATTAAATCTGGCGTAAAGAAACACGAACAATAAAATGGTTACTTAGAAATATACATATGGGCAAAAGATATATATGTATACAATGGTGATAAATGAAGCAGGAAATGCATTGATAAAGTGTTGTCTAAATAAAATGTTGACTATACAATAGATACCATTACACTAAAAACAGATGTTGGTTGAAGGACATTGAATAATAACGTGAGATAAAATATAACATGTATATACTAGAACAATGTTGTATTTGCATGAGCTCAAACTCTAACTGTTAAATCTTTGCTACTAACACCCACAACCAAATAACAATTAATCCTCAAGGCTATTCTAAAATCATCTAATGCTACACAAGGTAGAAGTGTGTAAACGTGTATATAAAAGTGTGTAAACATGTATATAACATTGAAACAATTAGCTTATATTATTCCTAATGTAGTATGACTGTATAAACTTTGTATTAGTATCAATTTCAATGTTTTACTCCATTGTAACTGTATTGTACTCTAAAATGCATGCTATTTTCTTGTATGTACTGCCATGTTATGTTGGAGCTTTTCTCCCCAGGCCTCCACTGAAAATCGGCTTACCTAGGCCCAGTGGACCATCCCAGTAAACAAATGCAATAAATAAATCTTCTTCTTCATTTGGCTTTTTCCCGGTTAGGGGTCACCACAGTGGATCATCTGTCCGCTCATGATTGGCAGTGGAGTTTTATAATGTCGAGTTGCCAGCCCAGCACCCAACCTTCCACAGAAGACACACACATGCACACGCTCACACCTAGGGCCAATTTAGAGTGTCCAAGCCACCTACTGCATGTCTTTGGGATGTGGGAGGAAACCGGAGCACCTGGAGGAAACCCATGCAACCTCTGCACAGAAGGCACCCCAGCCGAGAATCAAACCGGAGAACCTCTTGCTGTGAGGCGGCAATGCTAACTGTTGCACCACCGTGGCCGCCCAAATGCAATAAATAAATAATAAATAATAAATGTAAAGTTGGTTACACTATTTTATTTAACTACAGACTATCAGATATCAGAATATCATATAGCAATTTCTGTAATAATTGAATATTATACAGTTCAATAGTGAAGTTTGATAGCACACAAGCAATAAGAATGTTATGCTTTTAGATGTATCTGTTTTTGGGAAAGGTGAGAAAAGATGTTGAATAGGGATAAGAGGGGTCACATGAATGGTAAACCTATTCAAGGATGGGGTGTTTTTTTTTCCATGAAGGGAATGATTGGTTGTTTATATTTTGAAAACTACTTTTTATGCTGACAGTTTTTATTTGCACCTTTTAAATGGATGTCTATGCAATGCATTTATAACATATATGAAATGAATAGTAAGAAGTTTTCAGCACACATACAAGGTTATGTACAAACACAAAAACAGGACAATGATTAAATACAAAGGTATAGTTAGTCCAACTGTGAAATGCATTTCTGTCAATACCTTAAATAACAAAAGAGGACGCTTACAAAGATACCTTAAGCTATGTAAAGCACAAGTAGGGTTTTTACAAGAAACACATCTTATACAGCAAGACATTAACAAGATTAATATGCATAATTACACATTACTAGCAAGTTCAGAATTTAATAAAAAGCAAAGAGGTGTAGCAATATTATGGAGAAAGACTACCTTGATGACCAAAATCATAAACACAGTCAATGATAACTCAGGAATGTTTTGTTTAGTGTCAGTATTAATAAATGGTTTGGCTTATACCCTGGTAAACAACTGTTGGATACCAGGACTGGGTACCAGGGTGGCCAAACAACATTTAGAGAACATAATACAACATTCCAAAGGTAATACAATACTTTCATGAGATTTTAATTGTATAATGAAAGAAGAGGACACAAATGCTGAAAACACACACAAAAAAATCTCCACTATCAAAATTACTTACAGTTTACTGACTCATATCACTTAATGGACATTAACACATAAGCTGAACAAGATTCACTGATATTCACACATTACTCACATAGACATAAAACCTTTTCCAGAATAGAGTGTATATAACAAAATATCTTACCACAAAAATAAGTAAAGTCAAAACAATCACCTAACCCTTCTCAGACCATAATGCAATAACTTTTGAAATAGATTTTAAGAGAAAACTTACAATCATAAGAATTCCAGCCTATATAGCAAACCTTAAAGAGTTTAAACAATACTATACTGCACAGATGCAAACATTTCTAGATTTAAACCTCACAGATGAGGTAGCAGAAAAATACTTAGTGATATTCAACCATAAAACAATGATTAATCTAGAGAAGGTCAAGCTATGTGCTTACTCTATGAATCCAAAAACTCAAAGGAGAATAGCTAACAGGATGAAAAGAATGATAAAGGCAAATCAGATAAAAGAAATATACAATATAGACAAAAAAGTATCAGACTTAGAAGGGATTCTAGAAGCCTTTATAGTGTATTTTAATAAACTCAGTAGTCAAGAAAATAAAGTAGAATCAAGTGAAGCATTAGTTTTATATTTTCCTTAAGGAATTTTCTATCAGATGAACAGAGAAAACTAATAGATAAAGATATAACTATGACAGAAATTAAAGTGCAAATCAGGAAACTAAAATTAAACAAAGCCCCAGGTAATGATAATATGACACCTGAGATGTTTAAAACTGCTATCTAATTATGCATTAAATCTATTACTACGTGTGTTCACATCGATTAAAGAAGGTAATAAATGCTGTCCTTCTTGGAAATACACTCAAGTATCACCAATTTGAAATAAGATAAAAAACCTGATGAGTGTACCTCATATAGACCCATAAGTTTATTAAATATAGATTATAAGATATTTATGACAGTTTATGCAAACAGAATAAAACAAACATTGCCACTATTGATAGAGAACGATCAAACAGGATTCATTAAAAACAGAAATACATATGACAATATAAAGAGAATTTTGTCCCTTATTGATTTCATAAACAAAACAAAAAATAAAATGAACGTCATGTGCTTGGATATAAACAGTGCATTTGATTCCATGAACTGGGATTACCTTTGGCTTGCACTGGCGGAGTATGGATTTTCAAAAAATTTACCTCACTAATAAGGTTTCTTTATGATAAATCTTCAACATACATAAAAATAAGCTCATGTTTGTTGGAGCCTATTACCATTACAAAAGGTACAAATCAGGTTTGTCCACTTTCTCCTTTATTATTTGCATTAGTAATAGAACCATTAGCACATTTCATATGTACAAACCCAAACATTCAAGGAATTCAAGTAGATACTGACCTTGAGTAAAAGAAAAAGCTATTTGCAGATGGCATTTTATTGACTTTAAATGAAGAGAATGACACTCTAAAAGAACTATGAAAAGCAACAAAACAGTTTAAGAAGATTTCTGGACTATCATTTAATGAAAATAAAACCAGTGTGTTACTAATAAATATGAACAAAGAAGCATTAAATACAAAATATCATAAATATCTATCTAGAAATGATACAGTCAAATACTTTTCAAATGACATAGATACAACAGTGTAACTTAACTATAAAGAGAGTTTTGGATAATATCAAAGAATTCATACAAAAACGGAATAAGCTATTTTTTACCATGGAGGAAAGACTATAATTTAAAATTATTATATACCCAAACATTCTGTATGTTATACAAGCTTGCTCACTACCTCCACCTAAATCATATTTAAAACAACTTGAAGGGTTAATAACAAAATTGTTATGGTACCCTAAAAAAACCTAGAGTTGCTTCTGACAAATGGTAAGAAGGTGGAATGGGCTTACCAGATTTAGAAGGATATATACAATTGTCAGCTTTAAAAAACAAGTTCTCTATGTTTAAACAAAGAGTATACTTCCAAATGGAAGCTAGTACATGAAATAATCTGGTAAAAAACACTCATGATACAATAAATAAACATATGGAAAGAGTACCAAATAACTTACTTTGGTTATTGAAGTAATACATGGCAACAGGGAAACACAAAAATGTAAATTCTAAATACATTATCAATACCCTAAATTATTTTATGCACTTTGTAAACAAAAATCTGAATATAAAACCATGGTCTTTTTTCATATTCCCAATAGCATATACAAAAAATAATATTATAACTCAGGACTCAGTAGCAGTTAAAACACTTAATAAGAATGGTCTAATTTACTGGCATCAGTTGATAAGCACTAATAAAGTGCTAATGATACAGCAAATTATTAGTGAGTTCAACCTTGAAAATAACATGTGGTTAACACTGCAGGGATTAAGACAAACAATTTTAAACCAACAGTCAATAATGCGGACGTCTGTTAGGGAAAAGGTTCCTAATTCATAGAGAAGTTAATAACACTGATGGAATTTCCCACAAATGGGAAAGGAATTTTATCAGTATTGTACAAATTAGTTAAAGAAACAAGAGTTCATAATAAACAAAATATATGGAAATACTACAAAATAGTTAATGGTAAAATGCCAGATGATAAAGAAAAAACTAATTCTCACATCTCCAAAACTAACATCTTTACCACCATATTGCCAACTTTTCACATGGCAATTTATACATAGAACATACTTAACACCACACAAATTAGAACTAATATAAAGAAAACAGATGTTGGATGTGTAAATCACAATCAATAGCCAATTGGCAACACACTGGAGTTGTTGACCGCAACTGAGCTACAAAATATAAGTATCTTGATTTTTTTTATTATTCTTACACATTACTGTTTTTACAATTTAATATATATAAAGCACTTTGTCTATTCAGTATCTTCACAAATCCTTATCTGTTTAAAAACTTTCATTTGTCTCTGTAGTGCTTGCTGTCTGTAGGCTATTCTGTAAACTGAAACATTTCCTCTGTGTAATTATCTCTTGGCTAGTGGGGGCTGGTTCTTTTGTATTCTTGTAAAAAAAAAGAAGTTGTTCTGGTTTTTAAGCCCTAACTGTGGTAGGGTCTCTGTCTTTGCACACAGTGCAGACTGGAGTTGTTGACCGCAACTGAGCTACAAAATATAAGTATCTTGATTTTTTTTATTATTCTTACAGAGTACTGTTTTTACAATTTAATATATATAAAGCACTTTGTCTATTCAGTATCTTCACAAATCTTTATCTGTTTAAAAACTTTCATTTGTCTCTGTAGTGCTTGCTGTCTGTAGGCTATTTGCAGTTGCCCGCCCCTACTGTGACACACCTCCCAGTCTAGTGTCATTAGCTCATTCTGCTTAATACAGAGAGAACATTTGATAAGGCCTTCTGTTCCTCCTTTTTCCCTTTCAAAAAGTAAAACAAAACTTTTTTTTTTCTCTTTCGCCTGAACCTTCTTGTGTTCTGACTGTCCTTCTCAAACATTTTGGAAATATACAGTATATTTCAGAGCATTTGTTATAACTGTATTTGCTATAACTGATTTAAGTATTTTTTTCTGGCTTTTTGATTATTTACTGCTTAGCAACTGCATTTTAACCTGTTTATACAGCTCTGCATTCTATTTAAACTGTTTTTGTGTTGATTAACTGTTTTGCACTTTTAAAAAGTTATTTGTTGCTTAATTTTACCTGTAGGCTAACACGCTCCAGTGCGTTAGCAGCTTAAAAGCATTTATAGCATTTACTGTCTGTTTTTCCTCTGTTTTCTGCAAAAAAAAAAAAAAAAAAAAAAAAAAAAAACCATCTTGTTTTCCCACCTTACTGAACTAGAATAGTCCAGTCTTCAGAATTTGCTGATCTCTGGGCTTTGGCTTGGTTCCTGTGCTATTCCATATCCTTATTTGGATAAAAGGAAGCGTCTTTGTTCACCAGTGGGAGTGGGGAGCACTGAGCGGCCTATTTGTCCCTAGAGGAGTGGTTCCAGCTAGAAACTTGTAGTCTATTGGCCATTTTGGGTCAATTCCTAGCTCTTTTCAGCCCCCTGTAATAAAGCCCACTTTAGCGAGCTTTTTCGCTTGTATTCAACTCAGCACAGCTCCTCGTGGTGTCCTGCAGAGTTCTACAAGCAGCAGAGAGCAAAAGAGTGACTTTTCCCTGATGTTAGTATTTTTTTCTGGCTTTTTGATTATTTACTGCTTAGCGACTGCATTTTTGCCAGTTTATACAGCTCTGCATTCTATTTAAACTGTTTTTGTGTTGATTAACTGTTTTGCACTTTTAAAAAGTTATTTGTTGCTTAATTTTACCTGTAGGCTAACACACTCAAGTGTGCTAGCTGTTTAAAAGCATTTATAGCATTTACTGTCTGTTTTTCCTCTGTTTTCTGCAAAAAAAAAAAAAAAATCTTGTTTTCCCACCTTACTGAACTAGAATAGTCCAGTCTTCAGAGTTTGCTGATCTCTGGGCTTTGTCTTGGTTCCTGTGCTATTCCATATCCTATTTGGATAAAGGGAAGCTTCTTTGTTCACCAGTGGGAGTGGGGAGCACTGAGCAGCCTATTTGTCCCTAGAGCAGTGGTTCCAGCCAGAAACTTGTAGTCTATTGGCCATTTTGGGTCAATTCCTAGCTCTTTTCAACCCCCTGCTATAAAGCCCGCTTTAGCGCTCTTTTGCGTGATTTAGCGCGGAGTTGCCCATAGAGCACCATCGGGCAGCACCGGTTAAACAAGGTTAAACTATTTCTGGCTCCGTAAAGTCTGCTCTTCAATTTTTCCCTTAGAACTTCTCTACTTGCAATCTAAACAGTCTATTCTCTATCTCAAAAGCTCAGCACTTGCTCCTAAAGCATTTTTATATAGGTAAAGTACTTATATACTAAACAAAGTACTACATTAGCCTAGAATCCCCTCGAGTACCCATTTCCCTATAGGTCCCTTCTGACTCAGTTACACAGCAAACTTTTTCACTTTTTCTAGCATGTCGAAGGGTCAGTTGCTAGCGTCTTCTCCTGTTCAGCGGGTGAACCTGGGCATCTTGAGGCAATGTTACAATTGCCTCATGTACACAGACAACCCACTCCTTATCCCACAAAACACAAATACATGTGAGAGATGCAACTATATAGCCAAATTGGAGGCTGAGCTCTCTCAACTCAGGACTGGCAAGACCAGACAGGAGGAGAAGGAAACCACGCACACCACAAACCCAGTTTCACATAGAACTATCACAACTGCAAAACAAACACATAAACACACAAAGACATACTCAGAGGCACTGATCAAAAATCTACCAAAACTACAGAGGCCTCCAAAGCAGACACCCAAGCAACTGCCACCTCAAGACATAAGACATGCAACACATAGTTCTCAAAGTCAGTGTGCTAAACAGTCACAGCCCTTAAGGCCAAACACAATGCCAGACACACTTGTTATAGGTGACTCCATAGTCAGACACACTGACGTCCCACTCACCAGACTGAACAAGGAAAAGATCACAGTAAGCTGCCTGTCAGGCACTAGAATCCGCCACATAACACAAGCACTCAGGTCACTCCACAGCAAGTACAAGTATGACTCAGTCATTGTCCATGCCGGTGTGAACGACCTGAGATGTACCTCCCTGGACTACATGAAAAGAGACATAGAGGAGCTCTCAGATTATGTAGCCCAGGCTGGTATGACCCTGACTCTGAGCAGTATCCTACCCTCACCAAGAATGATGCCACAATACAGAGACAAAATGATCAGCTTTAATAATTGGCTTAATTACTGGTGTCATTCTAAGGGGATCCAATGTCTGTCTGCCTGGAATGACATGCTTGACAAGCCACGCTGCTTCGCAAGGGACGGCTTGCACCTGTCACCCCTGGGCTTCCGGATATTGGCAAAGGCTCTTGCCACCCCCATAGTGCCTTTTTTAGGCAAGGCTCAAATGATAAACCTACCGCCCTAGAAAACAAAAATGGAGAAAAACTAAGGGTAATACTGCTCAATGCCAGAAGTCTAAACCTCAAGATGCATGCCCTCAAAGCCCTCCTCAGTATGGAGAACATCAATGTCTGTGCTGTGACTGAAACCTGGTTCAAGGCTCCTGAGAGCACCCCAGCACTATCAGGTTATACCTCATATCATGCGTTCCGACCCCAAAATCCGGACCGAACCACAAAAGGAGGGGGAGTATCCATATTCATAAAGGATACCCACACCTCCAGGTTAGTGGCAATGCACGAAGCATCGGAGACCATCCAGGTGCAATTAACCATAGGTAAAACTGCCCTACAGTTTGTAGCATGCTACAGACCACCTTCTCAAACTCAGGAAACCCACACAGCCTTCCTGAAGACATTGGAGAGTATGAATGTCTCTCCAAACACCATCATATTGGGTGACTTCAACTACCCAAACATAGACTGGGAACATTACTCAAGCCCCAACACCCTAGCCCAAAGGTTCCTGGAGTTCATAAACTCAAATGCTATGGAACAACTAGTCACCATTCCCACAAGAGGAGAAAATATACTAGACCTGATCATCACAAACATGGGGTCAAAATGCTCCACACCACAAGTATATCCCTCATTGGTGAGATCAGACCATAAATTAATCTCATTGGAGATCCACATCCCGCCCCACCCCCAGCAAAAAAGACCACAGTGAAGAACTTCTCAAAAGCAAACTTCACACTTCTTAAGACTGGAGTGGTATCCTTCAAGGCCCCCGAGCCAGTGGAAACCACAACCCACGCTGCTGAAACCCTTACAAATGCCTTCTACGAGCACCTCCAGGAATGTATGGATCAAACAATCCCTAATAAAATCAAGACCCTTTCCACCAAAGGCAGGCGCCCGGTCTGGTGGACCCCAGCCATAAACAAACTCTACAACAAGAGGAGAAAGCTACTACATGACAGAGCAAAATCCCTAAAAGGGAAGGCATCTCTGATCAATACTAGCAAAAAACTACGATCACTCATAAAATCATCCAAGGCCAACTTTGAGAGAAAATTCACTAATGACACAAAAGCAATCATAAGGCCTTCTTTAGCTATGTTAGAAACCTGGGTGGAAACTCCCAGATATGCTCAGAATTAGTCCAAAATGATAAAAAAAATCACTGAACCCACAGACATTGCCAACATACTGGCAGACAGGTTCAGTGCAAATTTCTCCCCTCCCCCCCCAAAAGGAGAAATATCTATCCCACCAGAGTCTAGCCTCCCAAACATCTCAGATGCCCAGGTGAGAGCTGCTCTCTCTAAAGCAAAAAACACAGCATCAATGGGACCGGACGGTGTCCCCGGCTGTGTGCTACATGAACTCAATGAGGAACTAAACCCACACATAAGGCTGCTGTTTAATCTTAGCCTTACTACAGGATACGCACCCAAAGAATGGCGTACGGCAACTGTGGTCCCACTCCACAAAGGCGGTGCTTCTATGGACCCTGGAAATTACCACCCCATAAGCTTGACAAGCCTTGTCTGCAAAGCTATGGAGAGGATCATAATGGAACTCATAAATAAAGACATTGGGGACCTACAGACACTGGATCCTACCCAATTTGGCTTTGTCAAGGGCAGATCCTGCCTCTTGAACTTGGTCGACTTTTTTGAAACAGTCACTAAGGCCATTGATGAGGGTAAGGCAGTTCACACAGCCTACCTTGACCTAGCAAAAGCGTTCGACACAATACCCCACTCGGGCATCATAGAAAAGCTCACCAGCTTAGATGTAAACCCATATGTCACAAGATGGGTTGCAAACTGGCTCAAGGACAGAACACACAGGGTTAGAGTTGCTGGTGCCATGTCAGACTCTAAGCCAGTCATGAGCGGTGTCCCACAGGGCTCAGTCCTGGGCCCCCTCTTGTTCGGCATTTATTTTTCTGAAGTGCAGGCAAACATAAGGGGATTGTGGCTGACAAAATTTGCAGATGACTGCAAACTGGGCACCATAATTGACACTCCATCAGACACAGACATCCTCCAGAGAGGTCTCATAGAAATGGATAACTGGTGCCAGAGCCATGGCCTTAAGCTAAATGCCAAAAAATGTATAGTCATACCCTTTGGGAAAAACAAGGTAACCCCTAATTACCACATAGGTGGTAATCCATTAAACACGGAAGAAGTTATCAGGGACCTGGGGACCCAAGTTGACAGTAACCTCTCTTTGACACTCACATTGCCAAAGTGGTTAGGAAGACCTTCTACATTGCCCACCTGATCATGAAGGATTCACATCCAGATCAGGAGAGGTCATTGTACCACTGTACTCTTCACTTATCAGACCAATGATTGAGTACAATGCCCCATTCAGAATGTACCTTACCCGACACCTGCAGCAGTTGGAAAGACCCCAAAAGTTCCTCACCAAAAGGATAAAGGGGCTCAAACATATGTCATACGATGCCCGACTGAAGAAACTCCAGCTCTATTCAATCGCATACCATCTGCTCAGAGGTGATCTGTGCCTGACATACAAGGCCATGTCCAACTCGGAATTAATGGACATGCTCCACCTCAAAAAATCCAAATCCACCAGAGCCACGAGAGCAAGAGACTTAAACCTCAACACGGATATAAATAGGACATGCTGGAGGGACAGATTCTTCACCCAGAGACTCCCTACACTATGGAACAGAATCCCAGTCCATGTGAGGCAGAGCCCCTCACTGACTCTGTTCAAGAGAAATCTTGACGAGTGGATGGGAGATCGTAGGTTTACCCCGGGAATCATCTCTGTGTCACTGCTGGACAGAGGCACAGCAAACTAATGGGTATAGTATTCTCATCCTAAGGGATGGTGAAAGCCACACACACTCTGGCTAGGCTTATAAATGCCCTAGGGCAGATAGCCTAGTATGAACCTATGAACCTATGTTCTACGAATGCCATTTGCTTAATATTGGGAAAGTATTAACTATTTCTTACAGGCAATGTTCACTGATAATTTCCAGCTTACAAAATCTCTAGTTTTGTTGAATACACCTGTGCCATACTGTGTTCCAAGGTAAAAATATGTAATTTTGTGGACTCTCCTTGCAATTGCAAGGAAAAATGTTACATAGAACTGGAAAGCTATAACACCTCTCAGTTTTAACCATATCAAGAACATAGTTTTATCAGTCTCGCAGTTGGAACTGAAAATAATCAAGAAAAGAACAGAACAACCTATTTCCTTAAGCATTGCCTGCCAGAAAGTAAATCAAGTGCTGGAAACAGAAAACTGTAATAAATTATAATCTTATTCAAAGATATATTAAAGAAAACAAAGTTTTTCAAGTATAGACATCCTATGTAAATAGTTAGTTTTGTAATGTTTGTTTTTGGAATTGTTTCTCCACGTTATGCTTTGACTATGAAATATTTCTTTGCTATACATACTGTATATATGTTTATGTTTCTGAAAATCAATAAAAATGTATTCAGTAAAAAAGGTTTGCCATTGTACAACCAGTGTCACAGTAAGTTAAATTGAACCCAGAGTTCCTTTTGTGCACATTCTCAACAGCAAATAATTTAGGTATTTACCAAGGTTATATAAAATAAGATATTTAAATATAGGAGGCCTAGAAAGAGGCTAACAAATATGAAGATGGCAATAAGATCACTTATACATCCGTGAGAGACACCCCTATTTTCAGCACTCCAGTACATAAGGAGGTCAGCCCTGACTTTATCTGAGAAGGCTTCTTTGACTTGAAGTTTTGGAGCCAATTGAGAGGACCTTGTCCAAAGCCTATGCATGGAGTGTCAAGGTTAAAAAGCAAGTGATAAATAACTTCTGCAAGTTTTTTTTTAAATATGCAAACATAGCCCCTATTAAAAATTCCTTTTCAGTATCAGTATCAAGTCTGTCAGGTTGTATATGGCAATCAGAGTTTTAAATCATCTCTTAAAATAGTGTAATATTGTAGAAAGAATAGTATGGTTGGTATTACTGGAAGAATGCAGCCAATAAATGATTCAGGTGGAACATAAGCTGAAACTTTCATTCATTCATTCATTCTCTGATATCTGTGTGTTGATCATTTCAGGATCATAACACAGTCAGTCTATATCAGCACTCACTGAACCCAAGATAGAACAGTTACACACGTACACATACATGCACACACGCATTCATGCACCATGTACATACCCTTGATCAATCTGAAAAATTACCAATCTATCTACAGTTTGTCTTTGGATGTGAGAGGAAACTTAAGCACCTGACAAAATGCACAGAAGAACAAGGATGGCATGCAGACTCCACACTAAAGGTACCTCAGCTTGAGACCAAATCAAAGCATCAACATTGGTAACAACTTAATAAATACTAACTGCTGCACTGCTGCTTCACCCATACGTTGAAAGAATATAAATAAGTTATTTGGGATGGTTATTGCAAATGCTAGAAAGTAAAACTTGATATGGAGGTGACTCTGAGGTCACCAAAGAATTACAGAGATAGAGAACTAGTAGAAAATTTGGGAAGAAGGAAGTTCAAGCAGAATTAGCTAGGAATAGTGTGACAAACCTTTGAGTTGTAACAGGAGGACAAGGCTAAACTAAAAGGGATAGGATAGGCATGGTGGTCTGCAATGCAACCTCATCCAAGAGATTTACAGTAGCCTGTGAGCAACAGGGAGGAAATGAGTGAAATATGTCAAGTAAATTTAAATGAATGAAAAATAAAACATAAGTTTAAAATGTAAAAACAGCACCAAAAGTGGCTAGGGTACCAATAAATAAAACAAACTTCAACTATGATAAAAATAAAGAACTTTAATAAATAAGTAAGCGCTTTCGTGTACTCCATGCTTCATCAGACTAGATACAATTAATGAAAACCAGTCATGTTTAAATATCATTCGCTATATGCGACAAAGGGAACAAAAAAACAATACAAAGACAACCAGGAGTCCAAATGAAGAGCAGATAATCCAAAAAGTTAAAAACAACAGCAACAGCAAAACCACCAAGGCAGAGTGCATAAATCTTTAATAAAACATGATAAAACATTAAAAACAGGATGAGTGCTTTTGGATTGCTTCCTTCTTCGGATCCAAAATTAATTAATTAAAAAAAAAAACGTAAATATCACAGAGCATCCAATAGCAATCTGTAAAAATACAGTGCTCATAGTCAATAACCATTCAGAATGCTGATATAACCCAGTATGTAAATTCAATCATGATATCAATGTAGATGGAGATCCAACCTGTCATTAAGTACTTAATAAAATATAAATTATAAAATATAAATTGTAAATCAGAGCCTCCCTGCTTTCAAAATCAGTTTCAGTGGAGTCACCCCATTCAAACCCAGTATATTATCGGCTCTTAATTCAGTGATCCAATGAACCGCCTTAGTTTCAGTTTCTTTGAAAATATCCCCACCCATACGTGTAATCTTGCAAATATCAAGCCCCATAAACACAAAGTTGTGACCACTAAAATTCTGAACATACTGGGCCAAAGCAGTACATTGTTTCTTGTTCAGAATATCACTAAGATGCTGAAGGATATACTCCTTAAACATCCTTTTAGTTTTACTGACATAAAAAGATGAACAATGAGTATGGGTGGCAATGTAAATCACATTTCTGGTGGTACAAGTGGCATAACTTCTGTATGAATATTGTCTGGCAGAAATAGGATGTTGAAGCATACTGGAAGTATTAATAAAACTACAGGCCTTGCATCTTCTGCACGTATGTGTACCAGTCTTACTGTTATGCAAATAAATCCATTCTATGCTGTAAGGGCCTATGACAAAGTACGCTCCTTAAATTGCAATTTCTTTTGAAACAAAAATGAGGTATATCCCTCACAATATTTTTAATGCTTCTGTGAATGGTCAGCAGCTTCCAGTTATTCTGAATGATTTCACAAAGATGTATAGAATCACTACTATAAGTAAGGGGCAGTCTAATAACTGATTGAATAGCTTGAGAGATAGACAAATCCTTGTTTGAACCATGTGAGAACCAGGGTCTCCCCTTCCAGTCAAATCAATCTTAACCTGGTTTGAAGATCTTATCCTCAATTATGAAGATCAACTGCCATCTTCTCCATCTCATTAAGAAAATCTATAATGCTGCTACAAAGTCTAAAGGTTCTCAACAGTTGGTTCATTATTACATTTGTAAAGATATGGGGAGGATGCATACTCCCTCTATCTAGAAATGTGTTCTTCCAGCAGGGTTTACAATATAAAGATGCATTAATCTTTCTATCAGTGTCAACAGTTAATAAAATATCCAAACATTCTGTAGATGATGGGGATGTATTTTATCAGGCTGTTCATTGTGATTCATTACTGAGACTAAACAGAAATTCCTTAAGATTCCAAGAGCATGATAAGTTATTTCTTACACTTATTTCATTGAATTGCACTTCTGTAATGCTCATAATTGTGCTAAGCAGTTAATCTACTACATTTTGCACTGTTATAAAGCTTTTGATATTGTTTCACTGCATTTTTGTACTGTTTTATACTGTTTTAATGGTATTTTTCATTGCTAGATACTGTTTCATTACTCTAGTTGCATGTTTACTGGATTACCTAACTGTAAACTGCTTTTTCATACTGAAAGTTGTATTTTCTGTTTGTGAGTGCTCCAGCCATGCTTTACTGTGCATTTTTGATTTTTTGAGGTTTCTGTGTTCTAGTCAGGTATCATATAACTGATTTGTTTGCAGTTAAAAGCATTCCCTAGAGTCTCCTTGCTCCTTTATCTGTTTAAAGCTTTCATTTAGTGGCTATAGCTAGTAGCTGTAATAGTTCTCACCCCCTCCCTATTGTTATCGTGTTCTTATACTTGGTGGTTTTGCAGTTGCCCACCCATACTGTATATTTGATCTGAGACACTCCTCCCAGTCTAATCTCAGCAGTTCATTCTACCTAACAGAGAGTGAACATTTGTGAAGCCCAACCCCTTAGATTCCTAACTTTGAATTAACTTCTGTTCCAGCTTTCTCCTTTTCCACTTTACTAAAAAAAAAAAAAAAGAAAAAAAATTCTAAACTCGTTTCCCCTCTTTCCTGTAACAAGTCTAGTCCAGATACAGATTTGCTGTATCCAGGACTGTTTGTAAGCTCCTGAGCCCCCAAGCCTTTTTGTGCTGGAGGGAAGCCTTCTAGCTTATCAGTGGGAATGGTAAGCACTAGGTAGCCTATCTACCACAAGAGGAGTGGTTTCTGGCCCAGATTTGTAGTTTATTGGCCTTTTGGGCAGTTTCTTCCATCTTTTTCAACTTTCTGGCTTAAAAGCCTGTGTTTGAGCTTGTTTCCCCCCTTTCCTGTAACTAGTCTAGCCCAGATACAAATTTGCTGTGTCCAAGACTGTAAGCTTCTGAGTTCTCCAAGCCTTTCTGTGTTGGAGGGAAGCCTTCTAGCTTATCAGTGGGAGTGGTAAGCACTAGGTAGCCTATCTACAACAAGATGAGTGATTCCTGGCCCAGAAATTGTAGTTTATTGGCCGTTTGGGCAGTTTTTCCCTCTCTCTCAACTTTCTGGTTTAAAAGCCTGCATTTGCTCTTGTTTCCTGTAACTAGTCTAGTCCAGATACAGACTTGCTGTACCCAGGACTGTTTGCAAGCTTCTGAGTGGTTCCAGAGCCTGCTCTTCAATTTTTCCATTAGATCTACTAGTTCTCTCCTTTCCTGCACTTATACTAGCTTATTAGTCTAGCACTTTACTAGACTTCTTGTATCAATTATTGTATCACACAAATGCTACCAGCACTAAACGTTCTACAAGAAAACAGATCTAGTACTTATTATCAATGCTCACCCAGCCAGGCATGTCTAAAGGTCAGTTCCCTGTGCTTTCTCCTATTAACTTGGTGAATTTGGGCATCCTGAAGCAATGTAGCAACTGCTTCATGTACACCGACAACCCTCTCCTCTTACCTTCCAACACTCAGACTTGCGAGAGATGCACTTATACATCCAAATTGGAAGCTACACACTCTCCAGCCAAGACCGGAATAGCTGGTCAAGAGGAGAAGGTCAACACTTGCACCACACCACATGGAACACATAGCCCACTGGAATACACACCAACACTGCCTTCACATAAAAACCCAAACCACACACCCACCTTCACAGAGGCTCTCAATAAAAATCTACCCAAACAGCAGAGACCTCCAAGGCAGAAACACACTCGACCACCACAACACAACACTAATCACGAGACAAATAAATCTCCTAAACAGTGTGCCACTCAAGTCCCTAAGGCAAAACAGCATGCCCAACACACTAGTCATAGGTGACTCGATAGTGAGGCACACTGATGTCCCACTCACTAGGTTGAATAAGGAGAAAGTAACAGTCAGCTGCCTGTCAGGTGCCAGGGCCCAACACATAACACATGCACTCAGGTCACTCAACAACAGGTACAAATATGACTCTGTCATTGTACATGTGGGTGTGAATGACCTGAGACATACCTCCCTGGAACATGAAAAGAGACATAGAGGAGCTCTCAAATTATGTAGCCCAGGTGGGTATGACCCTAACCCTGAGCAGTATCCTACCATCACCCAGAATGATACCATAATACAAGCAGAAAATTATTTATTTCAACAATTGGCTAAGTTTCTGGTGTCATTCTAAGGGGATCCAATATCTGTCTGCCTGGGATGACATGATTGACAGATCTCGATGCTTTGCCAGAGATGGCCTGCATCTGTCACCCCTGGGCTTCTGGATACTGGCCAAGGTTCTTGCCACCCCTATAGTGCTTTTTTTAGGCGGTGCTCCAAAGATCAAATTACCACCATAACAGCTACAAACAAATGCAAACTGAGGGTCATGTTGCTCAATGCTAGAAGTCTAATTTTCAAAATGCAATCACTCAAGGCACTCCTTAAAATGGAGAACATCGACATTTGTGCTGTAACAGAGACCTGGTTCAAGGCAGCAGAAAGCACCCCTGCACTACCAGGCTATAACTCATTCCACACCTTTCAGCCTCAGAACTTAGACCGAAGCTCCAAAGGCGGTGATGTCTCCATATTCATAAAGGATGCACACACCTCCAGACTGGTAGCCCAACATAATGCATCAGAGATACTTCAGGTGCAGCTAACATTGGGTAATATAGCGATTCAGGTTGTAGCCTGCTATCGGTCCCCAACCATGTCCCAAGACTCGCACTCCACATTCCTAAGCACCCTGGAGAATATTAGTGTCCAACCTAACACTCTCTTGCTAGGTGACTTCAACTACCCCTCCATTAACTGGGTAAACTACTCATGTACCAATGCACTTGCCCAACTTTTCCTGGAGTTCATTAATTCCAATGCCCTGGAGAGCTCATTCTTACCCCCACCAGAGGTAGCAACATCCTTGACCTGTTCATTACTAACATGGGCAACTGTTGCTCTACACCAATAGTCATCTCCTCCTTGGTTAGATCTGACCACAAACTAATCACCTTGGAAATTCACATCCCTTCCATCTCCCCAGCAAAGGTAACCACCATGAAAAACTTCTCCAAAGCTAACTTTGGGATCCTAAAAACAGAGGTGGCTAACTTCAAGGCACCCATGCAAATGGAGAATAGTTGTGTGACTGCAGAATCATACACCAATGCACTGTACAAACACATACACAAATGCATGGATCTTGCCATACCCAATAGAACCAAGACACTCTTCTCCATAAAAAGGAAGCCAATCTGGTCGTCCCCTGCCATAAACAAACACTACAACAGAATGAGGAAACTGATGTGGAATAAAGTGAAGTCCCAAGACTGGAAAAACTTCCTTATCTGCCTCAACAAAAAGTTGAGATCCCTTATCAAATCCTTTAAGGCTAGGTATGAAAACAGAATTTCAGCATATAGTAAAGACAACCACATGGCCTTCTATAGTTATGTAAAGAATCTCCACGGTAATACCCAGATTTCCTCTAAGCTACTGCACAATGGTACCTTCTATACCGAGCCAACAGATATTGCCAGTATACCGGCCAACAGAATCAGTGCCAACTTTACCCCCTTCTCCCCCCCAAAGTACCAGTCATAATACCAGTAGATTGCCAGGCACCCAGTATTACTGCTGCACAGGTTAAAACAGCACTGTCCAAGGCCATGAATACAGCTTCTAATGGAACTCACAATATCCCTGGTTGTGTTCTGCATGAACTACAGAGTGAACTGGCACCTCACCTGTGTGCTCTGTTCAATCACAGCCTCACCTCAGGCTTTGACCCTGCTGAATGGCGCACTGCTACAGTTATCCCTCTTCCCAAAGGAGGAGCAACTACAGACCCTGGGAACTATCGCCCCATTAGCCTGATGAGTCTGATATGCAAAGCTATGGAATGCATCATCATGGACCTAATAAACAAGGATATAGGGAATCTCCAAACTCTGGATCCCACACAGTTTGGTTTTGTGAAGGGTAGATCATGCCTGCTAAACTTGGTCAACTTCTTTGAGTCAGTCCCAAGAGCTGTGGATGAAGGCAAGATGGTTCATACAGCCTACCTAGATCTGGCCAAGGCCTTTGATAACATTCCCCACTCAGGAATAATAGAAAAACTCACTAAACTTGACATTGACCCCTATATCACTAGGTGGGTTGCAAACTGGCTCACAGATAGAACCCACAGTGTGAAAGTAGCTGACTCCAAGTCAGAGTGCTGATTAGTCATAAGTGGAGTCCCACAGGGTTCGGTCTTGGGTCCTCTCCTGTTTGGTATCTACTTCTCTGAAGTCCAGGCCAACATGAAGAGACTCTGGCTGACAAAGTTCACAGAGCTATTATTAACTCCCCAAGTGATGTTGACATCCTACAGAATGGCCTCACTGTGACCAACGACTGGTGTCAGAACCATGGCCTTAAGCTCAATGCCAAAAAATGTGTCGTCATCACCTTTGGGAAAAAAACCCAGTTCCCATAATTACCACATTGATGGTAGTCCACTGAACACAGAAGACATTATAAGAGATCTGGGAACACAGGTTGACAGCAACCTCTCTTTTGATCACCACATTCCACTGTGGTGAAAAAGTCCTATATGGCACATCTCATTACTAAGGGTTTTTCATGCAGAAAAAAATAGGTCATTGTCTCCCTCTACTTTTCCTCATTAGGCCAGTCATCAAGTACAATGCCCCATATGGCATGTACCTCACTAGACACCTTTAACAACTGGAGAGGGAGCAAAAGTACCTCACAAAGAGTATCCTAGGCCTTAAACACTTGTCCTATATGGACAGACTCATCCAACTATTCTCTCTCTCATATCACCTACTTAGAGGTGATCTCTGCTTGACTTACAAAGCCATGTCTGACCCAGCTCTGTTAGAAATGTTACATCTAAAGAAATCCCAATCCCTCCACACCACATGCTCCAGAGACTTCAACCTCATTACCACAATTAACAGAACATGCTGGAGGGACAGGTTCATAACCCAGAGACTGCCCATGCTATGGAACAGACTTCCCATATATGTCAAGCAGAGCACCTCACTGACCCTCTTCAAGAGAAATCTTGATGAGTGGATGGGAAACAGAAAATTCACTCCAGGGATAACACCAGTGGCTCTACTTGACAGAGGCATTGGGAACTACGGTCAGGTGGCACTATGCCAGGTTAATCCTATGGCTAGGCATGTAAAAGCCCCAGGGTCATTAGCTTAGTACACATCTATGAACCTATGAACCTATGAATGTGCCGTGAACTTCAGAAACTCCATTGCTGATTCAAAATAGATTGTAAAGCAACATAGCTGATCCTGATTGCCAGTCCACAAGATAAAGACATCATCAACAAACCTGCAGTATAGACCAGTATATCATCTCCAAGGGTTTTCTTCATTCAGTACATCCCATTCAGCTAGCATCATGTTGGCATAGTTATTAGCACAGGGAGTCCCTATAGCAACCCCCCAATGCTGTAGATAAACTGTCCCATCAAAAAGGAAGACATTATTATCTAACATAATGCGTAGCAAATGGCATATCTGATGTACAATATCTCCTTTAAAAATGGACATGATTTTGGAATAAGTGGTCACTTAAAAGGATGCTTTTTTATCCTTCTAATACTGCTAACTGTGCTTGAAATGAGGAAGTCATGTGTATGTTTTCATGTGGAAGTTGTGATTATCATAGTTCTGTTGATAGTATGAAGGTTTTTATACATCCAGATATTGGATTTGCCATTCCTTTAAGGTTAGGGCTGATTGTAATACAAAGGACTTTTTGTATCTTGCATATTGTGTTCTATGCAAAGTTTTTATGTTGGGAAAGCCAATAGGTCGTTGAGATATAGAATCAGGGAACATCTTTACCAAATATGGAAAGGTAATCCATGTAGTGCCCTTGCAAAACATATTATTAAAAAAGAACAAGCACATTACTTTAGATTTCTAGTCATTGATAAATTGTTCTGTATGGGACGATTGGGTGATTTATTTAATAGAACTAAAACATCTGAAACACGTTGGATTATTCTGCTGTGTGTAGATAAAGGGTCCAGTTTAAATGAGCATATACCTCTGAAGCCTGCTTTAAAATTACATAGACTTGCTAGGTAATGGTTTTCTGTTTTTATTTTTAGTTAATTGTTGCTTTTGTTTTCAGTACTATACATGTTTTTCTATATATTTTAGGTTTTGATATAGTTTTGAAGGTATGTTTTAATGCTGTTTTTTGATTCGTTTATTAAACCATGTGTTATGCTTTTATGAACAAGTTCATTTTTGAGGAAATACATACCTCTGTATTCTTTTAATTTTCTAGATTTGTTTGGATAATGTTTGATTATTTGATGCATGTGTTTTTTACATTTCTATGCCAGGCTTTTATCTTAAATTTAATTCTAGTTTTGATGCAGTTTCTGTAAGTGAGGTGTGGCTCTATTTTGTGTTTTGATTGGCTCTTGCGAATTCATGCCATCTGATTTTATGAATGGCTTTTTTTTACTGATTGTGATGTATAGTGAATGATATTTAAATATGATAGGTTTTCATTAATTGTATCTAGTCTGATGAAGCTTCTAGTATGCGAAAGCTCTTACTTATTTATTAAAGATCTATATTTTTATCATAGTTGGAGTTTGTTTTATTTATTGGTACCCTAGCCGCTTTTAGTGCCATTTTTCATTTTAAATTTAAATTAAACAAGTAGAGGTCTCTTGCAGCAAAATTAATGGATAGTTAGTGGCCCTGAGTTCACTACTTCTGATATATCTAGCACTGGAAGCAAAATTATATGACTAAAACTGTAAAATGTTTTTTATTGTTAATAATTGTAAAATAATTTTTATTGTCAAATAGGCTGGGTAAACATAAGCATTAAGAAAAATAATTGTAAATGGGTTTCTAATAGTTTAAAATTTTAACATTATGATATTTAATTTGATAGATTTTCTTGAAATTTTTTTAGAATGGTTTAATATAAGAAATTCATGTGTACATTTTTAAGATCATGTGATAGAGTATGTATATTTAACTGGATATTTGGTTATATGTTGTTATTCTGATGAAGTACAGCTATTAACAAGGATGAAAGCACTAAATAAATACATTTTCATTTTAGCAGTCTGCCTGTTGGATGCTTTTTTTTTATAACATATTTTATTGAGGTTCAAGATAAACAACAACAGAAACAGAAAATAATATCAATACTTTTTTGTTTAAATTATATGATATTGATATGCTGGCAGAGAGCCCTGTGGCATGACACTCCGAGTCACCACACAAGGGGTAAGTTTCTCCACCCAGGGAGTGATCTGAGGGTCAGGTTGTAGAGCATTCCACAAACCACCAGGGGAAACTCACAGCAAGACTGAAGGGCCTGGGCCAAGGTGAAGGGGTTCTGTCACATGCTGGGACATTCCATACTATACTCATCAGCTGTATCTCTTGGTGCCAACTGCCCAGTGCATGGGAGGTTCAATCTCTCTACCCCTACATTCCCCAAGGTTCACCCCTGTGACAAGACTACCCCATAACCCTCCAGCGTAGCAGGGCCAGCCTCCAACCAGCATCTGGGATGCCCCCTCACTTGCAAAGTTCTAGCCCCTCCTCCACCCACCTGCTGAAATGCTTTTATTTGGTTGATCCTGCCAGTAGCATAATCTTGTCTCAAAGATTAAGCCATGCAAGTCTCAGTGAAAACGGACAATACAGTGAAACTTATCACTCACTTAGAATCATTTAACTATTTATAAATGCAGACCTTCTTCTAGTAAGAGATAATTCCTAAATACTGCACAGAAATACAAGGCTATGCCATATTACTAAAAATAGAAGACCAGAAAATGACACACACACACACACACACACACACACACACACACACACACACACACACACACACACACATTTTTTAATAATAGAACAGATGCAAATAATACAATTTCCATAGGTAGTAAACTTAAAAATTGTTTTGATTAGCCTTCAACTTCCACTGCAGTAAAATACTGACTTTGAAGTACATAAATGATGATTTGGGGGTAGTCAAAGAATTAAAAATAAATGCTGCAAATATTTTCCAAAGGATCCATCCTGGTCAGTGTTGAGAAATTCAGGCTCAGCCTTTGCGAAAATTAAATTGAATAGCATTACTCTTTACAGCACCCACAAAAGTAGAGTTCCCAACAAGTAATAGGCAAAGACAAAAGGCATATTAAAAACAGACTTTATTTATTTATTTCAGCTTGATAACTAGGTAAGTAGACTAGTCAACAGAGCCTTTAAAGCCACGACCCAGGTACCACATTGTAAGATACAAACAGAAAATGATATGTAAACTAAGGAATATGCAGAGTTGTACAGTACAGTAACAAAGTAGAAAACAATATATCTGTATGTTATTTACTATTATAAATGCAAGTGATATTATTTACAATATGCGCATTAAGGTAGATATTAAACCAGTGATCATTTGTTAAAAGCATATCTGTACTAGAAAAATGTGACTACAACTTGAGCAAGAACTAGCCATTGTCATGGAAGCAAAAGCATTGGGTGTCCATAAACAGCAGTTCTTTTTGATTGTTTCTAAATTATTTAAGTAACTTTTGCTGCCTAATTTCTGCAGGTAGCCAAACAGTGGGGCCTAGCCTAGAAATACCTCTTTCTCCTGTGGAGGTTTTAAACTGAGGTCTAATGAAGGTAATGCTATCTTCTTGACTGCCTCTAAGTGTATAGTTGGCTTCATTGAGTTATAATTTTGTTTTTTTTTGGGGGGGGTGGCCCATTTTTGCCATCTTGTAGATTGGACAACTAAGAAGAAATGTGGCATTGTAATTTATAGGTAGGTAGCTGCACTGCTGCAGAAGCTGGCTGTGATAAGTTTGGGATTTTGCAAATAGAACAAAATTGCAGGTTTTGTTTATAGTAGTTTGCATTTTATATGTGTTTGAGCTGGAATGTAAGGTTAAAACAGGGAGGCTATATTCTGTTTTAGAGATTAACACATTTTTTACCTAAGGCAGTACAACCTGTAGAGGTGAGGCTGTAATGGATTCTGTAGCATAGTTTTAGTTGGTGGATTGTTTTGTTAATAATATTGTCAATATGCTTTGCCAATGGAATAGTAGGGTTCAAGGTGATCCTGGCACTTTTCATGACTTCAGACTCAATGAGATCTTTGTTGGCATCTCCATATTTATCAAGGCATACATTACCTCCAGGCAGATCCTTAGGGACGCATAAAATGAACTCACTGAACTATGGATTACTCAAGATAGGATTAATTATCAACTATTATACAATGACTGGCCATTAACATTCAAAAACGAGCACGTTGGTTGGCCAGCCCAACCAGCGTGCCCATTGTAAGTCTGAGAATATACCAATGGGAAAAGGTCCAGTCGCCCAGACTTTTTCCCATTAGTATATCTCATAATTTTTTAACTTTTCTTTTTTTTAACCAAAAAAAAAAACAAAACAAAACGGAAGACCTGAAATGAACGAGGGAGACAGTGCAGAAAAAAATAAGAGGACAATCAGGTACGTTCTGCAAAACTAAAGAAATGTACCTGATTATCCTTTTAGTTTGTCTGTCCCGGGTTTCCAGAATGAAAAAAGTCTCCCGGTTTCTTTCTTTTCTTCTTAATAAATTAAAAAAAAAAGAGGCAACGGAGATCTTTCTTTCTCTATTGCTACCTTTGCACAGCACAGATGTACTGCGTAAGCGTGGGAACACAAGTCGCATACGCATGCACAGTACATCAAAAAAGGCCCAAGGTTACTGGAAAAATGCAGAAGGGCAGCACAGAAACATTATACAAAAACATTATTTAAGAAAAGTAAGTATTATTTTCTTAAATAATGTCATTGTATAATAGCATTAACCCACGGCTAGATGTGGGTAATGCTGGATTTACCCACAGTTGGCTTTGTTTGGTCACTCAGGCTTCTCCCTCATGACCAAACCACACCAACCATGGGTAAATCCAGCATTAGCCACACCCAGCCATGGGTTATTGCTTATATCATTTGTTAGAGAATGCCTTCTTTGTCTCCTAATGGCCAAGCTAAAATTCTTCGGTTTCAAATGATCGTCCTATTAGCAAAAACTCCATTAGTCTGAGGGAACTTAATTGTCATAAACTTGGACATTTATACCTCCAGCAATGTAGGGTAAGCCCAAAAATTCCTACACTTAACAGACTAAAAATCACTTAAGCAGTTGGTTTGTAAACCTACCAGAGGACACATCATTCTTGATTTGACCCTTAGAAATACATCTGCATCTTGCATAATGCCTCTGGTATCTCCTTCCCAGTGACCATAAACTTATGACTTTCTCTTTTAAACTCCCAAAAAGCACCTACAGCAAACATCACTGAATTTAAGAACTAAAATGTGCTAAGCACAGCTTACTCTATGATGAAATATTACAATTTACTTATGACAATAGTAAAACACATAAAAGTAAATAATCCAACAAAAATGTCACAGGATGCCTTCTCCTTGAAAAGAATCAGACATCAGGCAGCGTAAAGTTATAAGCGCTTTCGTTCCCTTTATTCACACTCAATACAAACGGAACTTCATCAGATACAAAACCTTACACACTTCCCCTTTTTTATATACAATTCAATTGATTAATCACAATAAATTAACTTAAATGAATTAATTAAAGTGTGTTCTCAAGTTAAAAACACATTGATATGTTCTTTCTTTAAAAATATATAGCTGTGTATAATACATGAATAATTCTCCTATAAAATATATATAATAAACATTTCATCTGTTAAGAAAATATATTTATAAATAACAATACGCATATTAGATACTAACTTAATTGCTTCTATATCCAACCACCTATACCATTTTTATCTAATCTCATCTGCCTTTAAATGAACCAAGCTCATAGGTTCATAAGCTAACTGCCCTTGCAAATCATTTTAAGCCTAGCCAATTATCCCTTGTGAGACTCAAACCCTGCACCTTGTGTTTGTAAGGCAAACACCTTAACCATTAGGCCACCCTCCCAACACTGCTCCTTAGAGAAATCTTGTCATTGACACCAGGAAAAACTGTGGCATTCGACAAAACCTGCCAGTGTGTTTCCATGTATTCTAAAAAACAGGGCCAAATTACCCCCCCCCCCTTTCCTGTCTACCTACCTTTTCCAGTACACAGAAGAGGATTTTTTTAATCCTTACAGTTTATGCTGTGTCTAAATAAGGCATTTGCTTTGTCTTGTCTCTTAATTGCATAAATGTGTTGATACATTTGTTTTTTTGTGTGTCTGGTTCTTTTTAAGGAGAAGGTATTCTGTGACATTTTTGTTGGACAATTTACTTATGACTGCATCACACCTAACCTTAATACAGCTACAAGCTTTGGTAAGGAATTCTAGACCCATTTAGGAAAGAGTCATAAAGCTGGTAGTCCCTAGCAGAATGGAGTATAATGGAAAATTCAACAATAAATCATGCTGGTAGTCCAAATAAACTATCCAACAACAGAAAAAAAACTTCTTAAATTGTAAAGCAGATCCAAAAAAACATATCCCTAAGGAAAATATTGAAACATAAAAAAAAATCATAAATCCTTCTTTAGCTGTGTTCAAAAACTAAGAAAGAATACATTATATTGCTCTAAACTTGTTTGTAATGACACCTCCTATTTAGACCCAGTAAGCATTACTGATAGCCTTGTAAACAAATTCATTGCCAACTTCACCCTGATTTTTGTACCCAAAGCCCTAAAATACATAAATTGCTTACTCCCCCAATTATTTCTAAAGATCGTTTAATGAAAGTGGTAACTCAAACCAAATACTTCTTCCATTGGACCTGAGGGATTACCTGGTTGCTTAATAAATAGTGTTAAACATGTCCTTGCTGACCCAATGTTTAAGATGTTGAACCTAAGTTTATCTACCAGTTTCATCCTTGATGAGTGGCTTACTGCAGTAATGATGCTTCTCCACAAGGATGGCCTTACAACTGACCCAGGTAATTACAGACCTATTAGTCTTACAGACCTCATCCACAAAGCCGTGTAATATATTATAACTGACCTGATAAACTAAGATATCACAAATCTTACTAGACTTGATGCCCCAACAGTTTGCATGTCTGAAGTGCAGAGCCTGTCTAATGAATCTGGCAAACTTCTTTTAGAAGTTACAGAGGCTGCCGATGGTAACCACTCAATGCACACTTTGTATTGTGGCCTGGCTAAGGCCTTCATCACCATTCCTCATGCTGACATCATACAGAAGTTAAATGCTTTAAAACTGAACCATAAGTGGTAAGGTGGACAGCAAATGGACTCAAAGACAGAACCCACACACTACTAGTTCCAGGTGCCTCATCCAAAAGTATGAAAAAAGATTTCGGGGTGCATAATAGTTAAGCTGTTTGCCTTCAAGACACAAGGTATATGGTTTGATTCTCATCTTTGAAAGGGAAATTGGCTTAGCTTAAAATGGTCCACAAGGGAAGCTAGCCTAGTATTTACCTATGATCTATGAAGTACTAAGCAAAAGGTTATCTCACACCTGCTTTTTCTTCAGTCTGATTATCTAACTAATAGTTTTAAAAGTAATGAAATCACCTAAATCAATACTGCTCAGAGGTAAGCAGAGCAATAATGTTTCACACCTGACAAAAACTCCTTACATGATATCACTTTCACAATAAAAGAGCACCCACCAACAGAATCTCACTTACAGTGAATGAAGAAAAACTGCCTTTTTGTATGTTGGCCTTGCTTGGTCTCAGTCTGGAGCTTTGAAACCAGCTAAGCTGATGCTTAAAGGTGACTTAAGTCCTTATGTGCTCAAAGCTAAGCAGCAGGTAAGCCAGCATGGCCTAGATTAAATGCTAGTTAAATTAAGTTCCTGCCAAATGTTCTAGCTACCAGGTTCACAATATCAAATACAAAGGTTCATGGTGATCCTGGTGACACGTTTCATTAGCAGACCAGGTAACAGAGGGTCATTAAAAGAGAAAACAGTGCTCAGCCAGCTGTCCTTCTTTTAGGGGTAGATGTGGTCTTACTGTGCTCAGCTACAGCACCTGGAGCTGGGGACTCTAGGGCAATCAGAATTATATTATAGGGAATGCAGGAAGATCAGACATAGCAAAGGGGTCGATGCATGCATGAAAGCAGGCTCACATAAGCCATACCAATATGACTGCACATCCTGTACCCAAGGTAGGAATATAAGATATGGAAAAGTCTCAGGATGGTGTCATACTGGGACAACCAGATTTTATCTACATCATAGTTACAGAGATCTATAGCAGATAACAAATGAGAGAATAGACAGAAACAGAAGCAAAAGAAGAATGGACATTCACTTATTTATTTTAATTTCACAGATGTTCTCAGAGTAGGTGATCTAGTCTATTGAGGGTTGTCAGCCATGATTTGGGCTATATGTTGTCAAAATGTATTTCAAAAGCCACAATAGTTCACAAAACAGGCAGCAGGACAGGAGTAACATTTTCCTTCTTGTTCAACAAAAGTCCATACCTGAGATGAATAAGGACACAGATTTTTCATAACGACTCTACAGATTTTGCTATCTGATCTTAACAATCTGACTTATTTCAGGATTTCAGGTTTACTGAGTTTGTTAAAGAACAGCACTAATCTACACTGATCACAATGTCATTTGGAAAAAATATTGAGATTACACCTAGATTTATTATTATTACATGAAAACTGACTAAAATAGTATAAAAGCTACCACATTTGCATACATTTATCATTCCTAAGCACTTATAAAGTTGACATGCCAAGAAAGTTGCTAACTGCTGCCACTTTGCTACTAACAGACAATAATCAGCTATATACCTGAAGATGATAACTTTACACAACAAAAGAAGCCAGGCCTGCAGATAGATTAAGCCAAAGTCACAGGCAGGTTTTCAAGGATTGCATCTGTCCTGTGCTGAAGTGCAAACAACCATAGGACAATGACTGGCAGCTGTTGCAGGCCGTATTAAGGACTTTGCAGCAGCTCCATAATGTGCAAGTTCAAAGCTGAGCCACAGAACATCCATACATTACAAATGTTTCATTACAGCCTAAGGCATGGCCTGAGCTACACTGCCACCATTCCGGAAAACTCCAGATTGTTACTGCTTCAGAAGGTAGTGACCAAAACAGACTGGGGCTTTCATCTCCTCAAGGCATTTGTTCTGCCCTTTGTAAACAGCTACAAAACAGTTTGGGCCAACTTTCAGAAATGGTTTAAAATGATTTACTGAAGTGTCATTGGGAAATATCAATATATCCTCAGAAGGAAATAATAATCTCTGAAAAATATAAGCTTGTCTTGTTAAAGCATTAGCTGTGACAAAAAACGAGTTTGTACCTTGATGTTTTATCATCATTCAACCAGCGTGCATTATATCACAAAAAGCCATTGAAGGATGGCAGTGTCTATACTTGCCAACATTTTGCTAAACTGATTTTGATTTATGAAAACAAGTGGAACATACTAGCAAACAAAAGAAAACAAATGGAAAATATAAGCAAACCAAATTACAGAATGCCTGGTTCTTAGCACGTTGTAAATCTTGTTCATAGGTGATTTATGAAAAACTGTTGTATGGCCTGTTGACAAGAACCCATCTTATATAGTCTCAGCAATAGAACATCAAAGAAGAACAAATGTAAATACTTCAGTCTGCACATTTGTGACATCATACAATACAGCAGTGTTGTGATTTATATAGATTTCTTTGGTTTTCTTTCAGAAGACAGAACTGTCAGTTGCAGCTTCCTTTATTCAGTTTTAGTATGCTTGCTCTATCACCCTCCAGCTTTATCATCCACTCAACACCCAGCTTTCCTCTTCACCCTCCGTGAGTAGCTAGGTAGCTCAGACAATAATAAAAATCAATGTTATATGTCTTTCTGTGTAAACTGTAAAATGCACTCTGGTGTTTACATAGATCAAAAATGTACTGTAATACTATTGTGCGCGTAAGTTGCCTACTACATGTGCCCCTGATGCAACACAGTGAAACAAAGCTCCAAAGACAGGTACTCAAACACAGACATACAAACATGTGCTGACTTTGTCAGAAAAGATCTAACTCAGTTTCAATAAATATTTTTTTCTCAGCTAAATCATTCCTCATTCCAAATTGTGATGGGCATAATGTCAAATGTATTCAATACAGACCAAATCTGTAGATCCAGTTATAGGCAAATTAAAACATAGAGCTTAGTTACAAACATGAATCAGGATGACTTTATTCTGTTAATTGTATAGTTAATTAATATTCCTTTATTTTTTTACATTTTGGTCTCTCAATAAATGGCATGAAATGTAAACAAAACAACAGAAAAGATAAGATGCTCATTCGATAATCAGTCAATGGTGTATTTATAGCATATAATCACATGGGATAAAATATTACCTGTGACATCTCATATAGGAAAGGTACTGATTGCTTAAAACAGGAATTTCTGATGTTTTGATTACAAATAAGTTTGTGGATTATTTTAAATTAGTTCAAGGCACAAGCAGCTATTTTTTTCATGGACAGAAATGAATCTCAGTCTGATAGGATATGGTTATGTACATTCACTCTTTCACGTAGAGGCAAACAAGTTTAAAAGCAGTTATGAAGAACACATTATTTGTTCAGTCTTCTAGAGTGTGTGTTCTAGCCCCTAAGTTGCTGCACTTCTCCCTCCCGACCTCATTTCTTCATCAGTATGTCTGCTAACCTGCAGTCTACAAGTGCTCCTTCAGACTCTCTGAAAAAAGTATTTCTTTAATTCTGCCGTGAGCCATTTCCTCTTCTCACTGCCACGCATATCCTTCTCCCTCCTGTCTTCATCTTCAGCTTTGCTCCCCCAATTAACATAGATAATATAGTGCATTCATAAGGTATCTCTTCTTCCTCTTTTCTCTGTCAGTGTTTACATGTCAAGCACTCAGCCTTTCTTTATACCCAGCTCTTCTTCTACCTCTGCACCCTTTAGCTGTATCAGTTGATCACTTTATCAGCTTAATCTCTCTTTCTCTGCACATCCATCAAAATGGAGTTCAGTATTCCATATGAACTTGACTATATCTTTTGAAATAGGAAATGAATGTTGTATTTCTACATTCTGCTTCTCTAACTATATATCCCAGCATCCTGTTGACCTTCAACACAATACTTGCATTGTATGATCTTTTTTTTTTTCTTCTCAGTTCTTCATAAGGCCACACACTTGATGGTGTGCTTTCAATTGTCTCTGCCAGAGAAATACACAATGTTGAAATGTTTTTGTATTAAATCTCAGCTGCCACATACTGACCTACAGTTCAAATCCTGCCAGGCTTAGTGATGACTGTTGCAATTGTTTTGGCATTGTCAGCAAATGGTTTGGTGATACCCTGAAACCCTAGTATGAAATATATCACAAATCTATACAGCAGGATTTCTCTTAATACTTAACTGCATCACAGTGCATTAATTACTGACATTTTCCAGGCAGTTTCCACTACCATCCTCTGCTTCTAGTCACTCAGGCAGTTTTTATGGCCATCTGATAAGGTTGTCCTCAGTCACATCCTCTTTAAGTATGCTACAAACCCCCTGTTAGTAACCAACAAAATGCCTTGCTAAAACCTTAATGCACTACATACCTGGCCAGCCTATTGCCTACCTCATAAGTCATAGAACTAGATTTATTAATTTATGTTTGTTTGTTGTTTGCATTTATTGACTAAGTAGAGCACTGATCCACATGGACCTTTCTCAGACTGAGCCCAGGAGCACTGTTGGTTAAATGCCTTGCACAAATGGACAAATCAGTGATTAAAAATCACTGAAAGACAGATTCAGTGAACATGATCTTAAGGTCTCCCCAAATTTCTTCAAAGCACCAGTGGAATCTATGTTTCATTCAACATGGATTCAACAATGACCAGGATATCTTTGTGCTGTATTAGTTTCTTGTGTTTTGATTCTAGCTTGATTGTATTTTAATAGCAGGTATATTGTTATTACTGACTCTGCCAACTTCCACGCTGTGGTGACTGTGTATGTATATTTAAAAGTGGTTTTGGAGAGGTCTGTTTAATGTGCTATATATCTGAAGTTCTGTTTTTTTTTTCTTGAACCTGCAACTTTCATGAGGTATGTGTAAGCCTTGTGCAGGTATAGCCTTCAGAATCTCTGCGTTTGCAGAGCAGGCATGTGTGTACGATCACAGAGTAAGACTTCTGCTGAGTATTTAGTCTCAATACTGTGGGTATACCTGCAACTCTCGCTGATTTTTAAGTTGTCAAAACCGAGTGTATTTTCTGTTAGCATAAGGGAGGGCTTACATTTCTTCCTGAGATAACTAATATCTAATAAGTGTTTGCAAGTTAGGTTATAATACCTCCATAATTAATTTCAAGTAAGCTCCTTAACATGTAAAAATAGAAATCAGGAAAATGGTAGTGTTTGTTTATACCTAGTATTACCTTTGAAATGGTACAATTTGATATAAAAAAAATCTTTCAAACAAATTATGTATGCCTTTTTTATCTGATTACCACCACTTTATAGGACACTGTTAAACTCTGGTACTACAAAGAAGTTTCAAGATGAAAAAAAGTTTGAATACTAGAACATACAACTACTTTGTGTAAAGATATTAATTTCAGAGTTAATTAGATTAAATGAAGGGTCTAAGTCTTCATAATATGATTGTGAACTATTGAGTTCAAATGGTTTAATGAGGGCTTCTAAAGTTAAAATAACATGGGCTGGGCAAATTAAGAGCCACTAAGCTTAAAAAGTAAACTGAAATATGGTCAAAGAGATGGAAAAAAGTCTAACACAGCATTACAAACAACTCTCAATAAGATGCCTAATCATTCACTTACAAACCTGTTGGGAGCATTTTGTGAGGTCCATGCATAATACACCAGAGTACTGGTATATCCCCTTCATTGCTGACTTACTGGATCATAAATTAAAATGGCTGGGCCAAAAAGAGCTATGTTGTATGTATAGAAATAAAGAATAACACTATACTAATTCAAGCTGTGTTAATACAATAGTCAAATATTTTAGGAAGCCCTGTCTGTTAAGAGCTGATCATGATAAATGGGCAGATTCTTTTTTTTTTCTCTTTCGGCTATTCCCATTAGGGGTCGCCACAGCAGTTCATCTGTTTCCATTTCTTCCTGTCCTCTGCATTTTGCTCTGTCACACCAACCCCCTGCATGTCCTCTCTCACCACATCCATAAACCTTATCTTAGGCCTTCCTCTTTTCTGCTTACTGGGAAGCTTCATCCTAAGCATCCTTTTTCCCAATATACCCAGCATCCCTCCTCAGCACATGTCCAAACCAACACAATCTCGCCTCACTGACTTTGTCTCCAAACTGTCCAACCTGAGCTGATCCTCTAACATACTGATTCCTAATCCTGTCCATCCTCATCACACCCAGTGCAAATCTTAACATCTTTAACTCTGCCACGTCCAGCTCTGACTCCTGCCTTTTTGTCAATGCCACCGTCTCCAACCCATATAACATAGCTGGTCTCACTACCCCCTTATAGACCTTGTGAAGATACAGGTAAAAACATAATGCAATCAGACAAGATAAATCACAGATCTTCAGTGCCTGTGACATGCATGGCTGTAAAGTCAAAGATTTACAGACTTGCAGGGAATGTGATTCATATGTTCATGAAGTCAAAGATTTGCATAATGACAGACTGGTACACATATTTGTAAGGCAGAAGTGTCAAAAGATATGATGTCACAAAAGTAAAGTACAGTGTACTGGAATGGAGGTACTCAGAATAGTAACTGAAACTGGAGTTCAAGTGTTTCACTTGACGTTTTGGGACAATATGTTGATACAAATACTAAACTAGACTTTATTATGTTTAACATGACATGATACTCCTGATGTTGAAAATACATTGATGACAGAATGGACAGATGAAAAAATAGAAAAAAATCCTTACTATTTCAAATGTACTGCATTTCTATAAGTTTATAACTAAGTGCTAGGATAGCCCTTGTGGGCCATTTTAAGCCTAGCCAATTTCCCTTTTGGTGCTCAAATTAACATATCCCATTCAGTGTTAGATCAGCCTTTTCCATCCCATGGTCAATAATTATATATATTACCCTAATGAATAACTGGGATTATACCATATGTCCAAACCAATACAATCTCGTCAGGCGACCCACACATGGGATAAAGCATTTATGAGCTGCTTCTTTCCATTAGTAGTACAGGGGACAGTACTAGGATAAATGTTCTGTTTCCAATCCATAGATCCATAGATCCAAGTTGTGCTTGAATATGGATAGGGATAAGCCTTGTTTTATATTGATGGGGAGTCTGTTCCATAGAAATAGCGTCCTCTGTGAGATATACCTGTCCCTGAAAAAACATTCTGTTGATATTACAGAAGAGGTTTTCATCCCTAGACTGAGTACTTCCAATGGTACTTGACTTGCAGATGTGCAGTAAATCCATCAGTATTGGGTCAGAGGATGCCTTGTATGCCAGACACAGGTCACCTCTTAGGAGTCTGTAAGATAATGAGTACAGTGACAGGGCTTTGAATCGCTCCATGTAGGACATATTGTTTATGCCGTGTATCTTTTTAGAAAGGTATTTTTGTGGACATTCTAGTTATTACATGTGTCTGGCCATATACATTCCAAAGGAAGCATTATACTCAATGATTGGCATAATGTCAGCTGAGTATAGGGGGGCAATGAGATCCCTAGATCCAGACGCAATCACTTTTTTTATAAGCTGTGCAATATCTGAGAACTTTCTTACAACAATGGACACATATTGCTCGAACGTTAGATCACTGTCCACATAGATATTCAGATCTGAACAACTTGGTCAAATCCCAGGAGTGTATTGTCAATGTGGTAGTTCATTAGGGTAGATGACTTCCCAAAGGACACAGTAATGCATTTTTCGGTGTTTAGTTTCAGCCCATGATTTTGGCACCAGATATATAGGTTCACAGGTTCATAGGTGTTTACTAGGCTAATGACAACAAGGGTCTTTTTAAGCATAGCCATGCAACCCAAATTTCTGACAAGTACTGATATCTTTGATAAGTGTAAGCATGGTCCTGTGAGATTAACCATTTATGGGCTACCTGTGTCCATTTGAGACATAGGTGCCAAACCAAGGATGAATTTCTGGTTTCCCATCCAGTTGTCCAAGTTTCATTTGAATTGGGTTAGGTAGGAACTCTGCTTGACATGGATGGGGAGCCTGTTCTATAGACGGTGTAGTTTCTAGGATACATACCTATCTGTCCAGCAGGTCACATTTATTCACAGGCAAGGTTTAAGTCTTTAGAGCAGGTAATTCTGGTGCTGTTTGTTTTATGGATATGCAGGAGGTCCATCAGACTGGGGTCTGACAATGCCCTGTAAACCAGGCATAGATCTCCCCTCAAAAGCCTGTAAGAGACAGAATACTGGGATAGAGCCTTGAGGTGATCTGCATAGGGCATTTTACTTATGCTCTGTATTCTTTTAGTGAGAAACCTCTGTGTACATTCTAATTGTTGGATATGCCTGGTTAGGTACATTCCAAACGGGGCATTGTACTCAATGATAGGTCTGAACAATGCCAAATACAGTGGAACAATGACTTCTTTGGACTTAGATGTCATACCTTTGTTTATAAGTTGTACAACATAGAATGATTTCCTCACCACTGTAGACACGTGATGATCAAAGGCTAGATTACTATCTCTGTGTTTCCCTAAGTCCCTGACTACTGGGTCATCTCTAAGGGGTGTGTTGTCAATATGATAATTACCAGGGATGGATGACTTCCCAAAGGATACTATTATGCATTTCTTGGCATTTAGTTTTAGTCCATGGCTCTGACACCAGTTGTTTGTCTGTGTCAGCCTCTCCTGGAGAACATTTGTGTCAGTGTGAGATTCAGTGACAGCTCCTAATTTGCAATCATCTGTAAATTTAGTCAGCCAGAGACCACTGACATTGGCCTTGACTTCTGAGAAGTAAATGCCAAAAAGGAGCTGTCCAAGGACTGATCACTGAGGGACTCCATTTGTGACTGACCTCTTTATAGAGGTGGATTCCCCAATTCTAACTTCCTGGGTCCTGTCTGTGAGCCATTTGGCTATCTATCAGGTGACATATTGGTATGTACCTAACCACTTGAGTTTGTCCACAATGCCCCAGTGAGGTATTTTGTCAAATGCCTTGGCCAGGTCAAGGTAGGAAGTGTGAATGATTTTGCCCTCTTCCATTGCTTTGGTGAACTTCTCAGAGAAGTCCACCAGGTTGAGTAGGTATGTTCTGCCCTTGAAACCAAACTGGGTTAGGTCTGGTATCTGGAGATTAACTATATCTCTATTGATCTTCTCCTTGATAATTCTTTCCATGGCTTTTCATATAAGACTGGTGAGACTTATGGGTCTGTAGTTTCCAGGGTCTGTAGATGGCTCACCTTTGTGCAGAGGGATGCCTTTTGCTTTTCTCCATTCATGAGGCACATAGCCTGTTTGGAGGCTACAGTTAAACAGTAATTCCAGAGGCCCTGATAGATCATGTTTCATGCTATTTAGATGATTTCCTGAGATATTGTATGGGCCCATTGATGCAGTGCTCTTGGTCTTAGAGAGAGCATTAAGGACCTGTTCCCTAGTGATAGTAGGTGGAATCATGTTTTATGATATTTCCTGAGAGAAGGTTGAGGGGAGAGAGGGGTAAAGTTGGAGCTGAATTTATCAGCCAGGAGGTTTGCTATATTTTCTGGCTCAATATAGGTGGCTCCATTTACAATGAGCTCTTCACACAATTGTGTATTGCCTTTGAAGTTGCAGACATAGCTAAAGAATGCTTTGTGGTTGTCCTTGGCCTGGGAGGCCAAAACTTACCTCAAATTTGGCTTTGGTAGACTTTATTTGTCCTCTCAGTTGTTTGTTTAGTTTGATGAGAGTGCTTTTATCCTGCTGGGTGCTGCACTTCCTAATTTTTGCCATGATTTTCTTCCTCCTGTTATACAGCCTATTGATTTTGTGATTCCACCTGGGTGGCTTGTTTCTTTGAGTTAGTTCTGTACGTCTTCCTGGTGGGTACAGCTGCCTCTATGCAGCTATTAACATGCTTGTACATGGTTTCTGTAAACAGTTCTGTTTAGGCAGCAGTGATCTCAGGTTTTATGGGGGATTGAAATTTTGCCAGATTCTCACTTAATAGCAGGAGGTCAGCCTTAGAATAGTTCCTGACTATTCCAGGTTTAGCTGGGGGTCCAGGTTTTATTTTTACTTCAAAGAAGACCATTTTGTGGTCTGACCTTCCCAGGGAAAGCATTACAGTAGGGGGGTGTGCAGCAGTCTCCCATATTAGTGTGGACCAGATCCAGTATGGTTGCACCCCCAGGTTGGTTTATTGATTATCTAGTCCAGGGAGTTTGCATTTACAAAATCCAGGAATTTCTGTGCATGTACGTTTGGCATCATATACGATTCCCAGTTAACAGAGGGGTAATTAAAGTCACCCATGAATGCGGTGTTAGGTTGGATGGTAAGTGTTTCTAATAAGTTTAAATACATGGTATGGGTTTCCTGGGTTATAGAGGGAGATCTATAGCTTGCAAGGAAGTGGTACTGGATTTTGCTTATGGTGATTTGAACATGGAGCAGCTCAAGTGCATTGTCCTGTTTGACCAGCCTTGAAGTATATTTATTTTTGATGTAAATAGAGACACCGCCACCTTTTGTCCCTGCCTGTGAAGTAGCTGGCCTAAATATGTGGAAACCATTATAACCTTGCACTGTTGGTGCCCTCTCTACGCCTTTACGCCATGTCTCAGTGACCGCACATATGTCAGCATTCTCTAGGGTAAAGAGAGCTTCTAGGGAGTGGAGTTTTTTGTTTAGACTCCTAGCATTGAGCAGTAATTGGTTTAGATTTTCTTGATTTACTATTTTGGAATTACTTTCAGTTATATTTGGGACAAACCTTCTTGCAGGATGGCTAAGTCATTTGGGCACTCAGTGACTGCTCCTAGTTTGCAGTGATCTACAAACTTAGTCAGCCAGAGCCTTTCAGTATTAGCTTTTACTTCAGAGAGGTAAATGCCAAACAGAAGAGGTCCCAGCACAGAATCTTAGGGGACTCCACTGATGACTGGTCTCTTTGTGGAGGAAACTTGACTTAACACATCCCATCTCTAATTCAGCTGGCAATCCAGCAAGTGGCATAAGGGTTTATTCCCAGTTTATGTAGCTTTTCTACTATGCCTTAGTGGGGGGCTGTGCCAAAAGCATTGACCAGGTTGAGGTATGCAGTGTATACAATTTTGGCTTCATCCACTGCTTTGGTGACCTTTTCAAAAAGTTCACTGGATTGATTAAGCATGGCTTGCCCTTGATGAATCCAAGCTGAGATGGATCCAGTGTTTTTTCATGATGATATTCAGGAGTCACAAATGCTGTTGTAAAAATCCAGAAGAGAGCAACTGTATCACATTAACCATGTTACTAAATACTGGAAATAATCCCTAAAGTTCACATAGGCCTAACCTAGTGCAAATAAATTGCTGGTATGTCTCATCAAATTGAAACTGTGGTAAAACACTGCCAAATCCATATGTTTCGTCAAACATAAATTGTAGTAAAAACTGCCAAAGAAATTACTGGCATGTCTCATCAAATTGAAATTATTGCAAAAAATGCTAAATCTGTATATTTCATGTGATATAAATTATGGTAATGATACTGTCAAATCTGTATGGCTCACCAAATAGAAATTATGGTACAAATCTGCCAAACCTCTATGTCTGATTAAATAGAAATTGTGGTAAAAGAACACCACAAAACACTAAAAGAACAACAGTAAAACATACCACATGAATAGCGCATGCAATAAGGAAGTAGATGATTTGTCTCCTAATCTAATTTGCCTTGACTTCTATTTCAAGTATCCTGAGGTATTATTCTGTTGTTATACTTTCAAATTCTATTTCTTCACTGCACAGTATCCTTGATGTTCTCATTACTGGTAATGGTCCACCATCTGTCAGTCAAAACTGCTGTAAGTGTAGAGCAAATTAGGAACTTTAGCACATAAACTTTTTACCAAAGTATCTGCAATATAATGAGCAGCAGACATAATCAAAAAATGATGTATCAAGAGAAAGTATGTAGCCATTTCTAAACAGCATTGCTATGTACATTGCTTGAATATGGAAATATTCACTTACAACTGATAGAATTGCTGCCTTCACAGCTGTTGATAGAAAGGAGAAAGGAGACAAAGTTACTTAACCCATCTTTTCTACTTCAGAAAAAGAAAAGTGCCAAATGTCAAATCAACTTTATATAAAGTCCAACAAAAGCAAAATTGTACTACAATATATCAGCTAAGACATTGGTTGCACTAAGGCCTGGAGAGACAATAAGAATACAAAGTGCAGCTGACAAAGACCTGCAACAACAAGAATTATCCAATTGGTTAAACACGTCAGGCACACTGATGTCCCGCTCACCAGGCTGAACAAGGAGAAGGTCACGGTGAGCTGCCTGTCGGGTGCTAGGATCCACCACATAACACAAGCACTCAGGTCACTCCAAGGCAAGTACAAATATGACTCAGTCATTGTCCATGATGGTGTGAATGACCTGAGATGTACCTCCCTGGACTACATGAAAAGAGACATAGAGGAGCTCTCTGAGCATGTGGCCCAGGCCGGTATGACCCTGACCTTGAGTAGCATCTTACCCTCACCAAGAATGATGCCACAATATGAAGACAAGATGATCAATTTCAACAATTGGCTTAAGTACTGGTGTCATTCAAAGGGGATCCAATGCTTGTCAGCCTGGGATGACATGCTCAACAAGCCACGATGCTTCTCTAGGGATGGCTTGCACCTGTCACCCCTGGGCTTTCGGATATTGGCAAAGGCTCTTGCTACCCCCATAGTGCCTTTTTTAGGCAAGGCTCAAAAGACAAACCCACCTCCATAGGTATCACAAGGGATAAGAAACTAAGAGTAATGCTACTCAATGCCAGAAGTCTAAACCTCAAGATGCATGTACTCAAAACTCTCCTTAGCATGGAGAACATCGATATCTGTGCAGTAACAGAAACCTGGTTCAAGGCTCCCGAGAGCACCCCAGCACTACCAGGTTATACCTCATACTATGCTTTTCGGCTCCAAAACTTGGACCGAACCACAAAAGGAGGGGGAGTATCAATATTCGTCAAAGATACCCACACCTCCAGGTTGGTGGCACAGCACGAAGCATCAGAGACTATCCATGTGCAACTAACAGTGGGTAAAACTGCCTTCCAGTTTATAGCCTGCTACAGACCACCCTCCCAAACCCAGGAACCCCACTCGGCCTTCCTGAGAACACTGGAAAATATGAAGGTCTCTCCAAACACCATTATATTGGGCAATTTCAACTACCCAAACATAGACTGGGAGCATTACTCTAGCTCCAACACCCTAGCCCAAAGGTTCCTGGAATTTATAAACTCAAATGCTATGGAACAACTTGTTACCACTCCCACAAGAGGGGATAACATACTGGACCTGATCATCACCAACATGGGGACTCTATGCTCCAGACCAGAAGTGTATCCCTCACTGGTAGGATCAGACCATAAACTAATCTCACTGGATATTCACATCCCGACCCCACCCCCTGCCCAGAAAACCACAGTGAAAAACTTCTCTAAAGCAAATTTCACACTCCTCAAAACCGAGGTGGAATCCTTCAAAGCCCCCGGGCCTGTGGAAAATACGGCCCAGACTGCAGAATCCTTTATAAATGCATTCTATGAACACCTTCAGGAATGCATGGATCATGCAATCCCAAATAAAACCAAGACCCAATCCTCCAAAGGCAGACGTCCTGTCTGGTGGACCCCAGCCATAAACAAACTATACAATAGAAGGAGGAATCTACTAAATGATAGAGCAAAATCCCAAAAAGGGAAGGCATCTCTGATCAGTATTAGCAAAAAACTACGGGCACTCATAAAATCGTCTAAGGCCAGCTTCGAGAGAAAAATTGCACAGGACACTAAGGATAATCACAAGGCTTTCTTTGGTCATGTTAGGAACCTGGGTGGGAATTCCCAGATATGCTCAGAATTAGTCCAAAATGACAAAAAATACACCGAACCCACAGACATTGCCAACATTCTAGCTGACAGGTTCAGCGCAAACTTCCCCCCCCCCCATCCCCACCAAAAGGGCAAATATCTATCCCAGCAGAGTGCTGCCCCCCTGACATCTCAGATGCTCAGGTAAGAGCTGCCCTCTCCAAAACAAAAAACACAGCATCAGTGGAACCAGACGGTGTCCCGGGCTGCGTCCTACATGAACTCCAAGAAGAGCTAAACCCAAACATAAAACTACTGTTCAATCTCAGCCTTGCTACAGGATATGTACCCAAAGAGTGGCATACAGCAACAGTGGTCCCTCTCCACAAAGGTGGTGCCAAAATGGATCCTGGAAACTATCGCCCCATAAGCCTGACTAGCTTGGTCTGCAAAGCTATGGAAAGGATCATCATGGACCTCATAAATAAAGATATTGGGGACCTACAGACACTGGATCCTACCCAGTTCAGCTTTGTTAAGGGCAGATCCTGCCTCTTAAACCTGGTCGATTTCTTTGAAACAGTCACCAAGGCCATTGACGAGGGGAAGGTGGTCCACACAGCCTACCTGGACCGCGCAAAAGCCTTCGATACAATATCCCACTTGGGCATTATAGATAAGCTCACCAGCTTAAATATAAACCCCTATGTCACTAGATGGGTTGCAAACTGGCTCAAGGACAGAACCAACATGGTTAGAATTACTGGAGCCATGTCAGACTCCAAACCAGTTACAAGTGGCATCCCACAAGGCTCAGTCCTGGGACCTCTCTTGTTCGGTATATATTTCTCGGAGGTACAAGCCAACATGGAAGGACTGTGGCTGACCAAGTTCACAGATGACTGCAAACTGGGCACCATAATCAACTCTCCAGCTGACACAAGCATCCTCCAAAAGGGCCTCATAGAAATAGACAACTGGTGCCAGAGCCGTGGTCTCAAGCTAAACGCCAAAAAGTGTATAGTCATCCCCTTTGGCAAAAACAAAGTGCCCACAAATTACCACATAGGTGGTAATCCATTAAGTACAGAAGAAGTAATTAGGGACCTGGGGACCCAAGTTGATAGCAGTCTCTCATTTGACAACCACGTGGCCAAAGTAGTTAGAAAAACATTTTATATAGCCCACCTAATCATGAAGGGATTCACATCTAGATCAGGGGAGGTCATCGTGCCTCTTTACTCATCCCTCATCAGGCCCATAATTGAGTACAATGCCCCTTTTGGGATGTACCTTACCAGACACCTGCAGCAACTGGAAAGACCCCAAAAGTACCTCACCAAGAGGATCAAAGGGCTCAAACAAATGCCATATGCTGCCCGGTTAAAGAAACTCCAGCTCTACTCAGTGGCATACCGTCTGTTCAGCGGCAATCTGTGCCTGACATATAAAGCCATGTCCAACCTGGAATTAATGGACATACTGCACCTCAGAAAATCCAAATTCCATCAAGCTACGTGCTCAAGAGACTTGAACCACAGCACTGAAATAAATAGTACATGCTGGAGGAACAGATTCATAACCCAGAGGCTCCCTTCACTCTGGAATAAAATCCCAGTCCAGGTTAGGCAAAGTCCTTCATTGACTCTCTTCAAGAGGAATCTTGATGAGTGGATGGGATATCGTAGGTTTAACCCGGGTATCACTTCTGTGTCACTGTTAGACAGAGGCACAGTATACTAACCTCGAAAAAGGGCATAGCAAAATTAATTTAAAATGGGTGGCAAAAGCCAAACACATTCTGGCTAGGCTTATAAATGCCCTAGGGCAGATAGCCTAGTATGAACCTATGAACCTATATTAGGGAGATCTACACTGCTGTATCTAATGATGGTCTAGGGCTAGGACATAATAGAGTGCACTTATACAGTATTGGAGTGTTTTTAGCTAAGAACAATGATGAGTCTGATAGACCATTAATCAATGATCGTCCTAGTCATGAATGCAGCAATTGCTAAATAGACTTATCCTGATCATAACACTGTATCAGTCAATACTTCATCTACATGAATGGAAGACACTACTATACCCGATGATGACACTCTACTAGTTGTACCTACTCTAAGTATACATTCTACCACTGACTTTAAAGAGTTTAGGTTTGGTAAACTAATAAAAAGCCATGAAAATGGAACGGCTTTGTTGTATGTTATGATAGAAAAGGTGATTTGCATAGCTGCTACATAATTGCTAAAAATTCTTATCCCATAATTATTTATTGCATTGTTGTTTGGTACACATGAATATATTTCATATTTTAATGCATATCACATGATATACCTCACTTACTTAAAGATGTACCAAAAGTTGGAAAAGTTAAGTTTCTAACATTGGATACGATACCATATGATTTAGTGGTTTACTATTGTTTATTCGAATGGAAAAACATTTTCCGTTCAAATAAACGAATGGTAATACCGAAAGTAAAAAAAACTACCGTTCACAATGTCGAACCAAATGCTCAACGCATTTGACTTGATATTGTTGTCAAAACCACCACGTGATAGCCATATAGGAGCTGATGTAAATCAAACTCCTATACAGCTATCACGGTTTTGCAGGGGGGCAAGCCCCCCTGCACCCCCCACACCCCCTACTTATATATTCTAACTCCGAGATCACACTATAGTGGGGATCTGGATGAATTTCCACTCCTCACTGTACCTTGATCTCCATGAAGATAGTCGATTTCCACTTATGTGAATGCAGTTATGCATTCGCATAAGTGGAGTCGACTATCTGGTGCAAAACTACGTGTGCATTCAACAATCTGTTCTTCGGCACATTGCAGCTGATAAACTGTTGTTCGCACAAACAATAGTAAAATGATTTAGTGGTCTTGGCACTAAGCATACATATCTTAATAATAGTAAATAAATAATACAGAAAAGTATATGCCATAATATAAGTTAAATATCAACACATCTAAGATTAAATGAATGATTTACAGTGCAGGAAAAATAAACTATAAGATATGCAGTAATTCCTAAATAAATGAATGATTTACAGTGCAGGAAAAAGAAACTATAAGATATGCAGTAATTCATAAATAAATGAATGATTTACAGTGTAGGAAAAAGAAACTATAAGATATGCAGCAATTCATAAATAAAACAGTTTATTACAACTCCAATGTGCCTATATTATTAGCAATCAACATACTGACAGCACAGTGGTGCAGCAGATAGTGTTGTTGCCTCACAACAATAGTTTTTCTGGTCTGATATTCAGCTAGGGTGCCTTCTATGTGGAGTCTGCATGCCCTCGCTGTGTTCATGTGAGTTTTCTCTGGGTGCCCCAGTTTCCTTCCACACGCCAAAGATGTGCATTAGGTGGACTGGACATCCTAAATTGACCATAGGTATGCATGTGAGTGGCATGGAAGAAGAATCTTGGCAGGGCTAGCCACCCAGCACTGTATACCTTGGCTGTGGAAGGTTGTCACTGTTCAAGTGACACCGTGACCTCGTGTGGGGAAAAAAAGGGGCTTGTGGATGGTTAGATGAATGGATTGGCAATCAACCCAACAAACATGTTGCTTTACAATTTATCATTAAGAAATATACTTGGAAGTGCAATCAGAGTTAGTTGTTCATACAGCACCTCTCAACTGTCCCAAATTTTTGCAGAATGTCCAGATTTTTGCATCATATTTTTAGTCTGTTCCTCATAAAATTTGTGTTTTTCTGACAAATTATTGTTAAGATCTAATGATTAAATTCACTAAATAATGACATGCATTTAAGTGTCAGACTTCATATCCTTCAGAAAATGCATGCTAGCACAAATTATGTTATTCTAGCAACTTTCTAAGTTTATAAGAGCAATATTTAAATTATGTCCCTATTTTTAGGTCTTCATCCCCCAGTTTTGTTAGACTTTGTCCAGATTTCTTGCACTAAGAGGTTGAGAGGTATGTAACTTGTGGTATGTTTTCAGCCAAAGACAACATTCAACAATTTAGAGTGGTATAAGATACAGGGATTAATGAAAAATTAAGGCCATGCAGAGGAATTAATAAATATAAATGCAGCCTTACATAGTAATATTTGGGCTAAATATGTAAGACAATTAGAAGAATGTTATCAAGATGTTTCTCAATTAAAAAGTTGGCCTCAAACATTTTCTTAGATAGGATATCACCAATATTCTTAATCCACTAATAGGAATGCATACACAGATCATTCATAACAGTCCTTTAAAGAGTCTGGCCGCTGTGCATATAAGGGCTTGAAACACAGAGCGACTAGACTGGACAGCCACCTTATATATTGATTCAGTATTACTAGGATAATTCCTGTCCCTAAATCATAACTTCAAATTCAGTTTTACATAGACTTCCCTTAAATATAGAACAGAAATATATGTAATATGATTTCAATGGGTGTGCGAAATAACCAATCAAAATCACAGCTAGTGGATTATTGCTCCAGTCAAACTTGCTTTGGTTAACGTTAGCACTTTAAATGAATCTGTATGCTATGTGGCTGTGGATTCAATATCGATATATATATATATATATATATATATATATATATATATATATATATATATATATGATAAAACTAAGGATAGTGCAGAGAAGCCCCCTATGTCATGGATGTGAGGGTGAAGCCCCAGTGTAAATGATGCAAGTGTTTTATTTTTAACTCTGAATATGGAGGAGTTCATTGAAATAGCAGCATTTTTACATTTATGTTTTGTTCTTTATGGTAGGTAGCAGTGTTGTTTGTTATACAGTAGTTATTTTGTCAGGCAGAAATTCTGTTGTAGCAATTGCAAAAGCAAATCAGTACTAAATGAATGGGTCTGGATTTGATTTAGTGATTGGTCTTGACTAAATAGTTTTATTTTTCAGTGGTCTGTGTTGGTGATTAAACTTTTTTGATAGTTATTTTTGTGTTGATGGTAGTATTCTTCATTGAAAAATTATATACTCATACAAATGCACACGCACACACACACACACACACACACACACACACACACACACACACACACACACACACACACACAAACACACAACACACATGTGCATAGACATCATCATCATCAACCCCCCTTTTCCCATTTTTATATGTGGTCAGGGTATTGCATCAACTGTCCAGTTCTCTCTATTCAGAGCCACTCTGCAACCTTCTTCAACAGTTAACCTCCCTTGTCTTAGGTATTTCTCTCATGCAATCTATCCATCTTTTGGCTGGACATCTTCATCATTTCTTGCCTTCTTCCTATCTCTTTCAAACTGGCTTCACCAAGTTATTTTCTTTCCTGCACACATGGCTCCTTGACCTTCTTTGTAATTTGGACAATTTGTTTATCCTATTGTCTCAGGCACTTCACCGCCATCAGATTTCTGTGCCATACAGAAGCACTGGTCACACCAGTCTTTCTTATACCTTACTTTTAAACTTCTTCGGCATTTTATGACACTTTATGCCAGTCAGCTGCAGCTCCTCTGATTTTAGCTCTGATCTCCTCATTCATACTTCTGTTTTCCTCAACCACACCTCCCAGAGACTTGAAGCTGTTGGATACATGATTGACAATACTTTTATCGAGTACTGAACAATCAAAAGAAAAGGAGCAATTCAACTTTTATCAAACCTCAGAGGTAAGGCTTTAGCAGGGGAATATCACCCACACCCCCTAACTTAAATATACCTTCTCCAAGGTAGCACAACAGTGAGAAAAAAACTCTGCTGTTGGTGAATGTTGTTTCACTCATTTTTCATTCAGCATTTGATAAAAGTGGTATTGATCAAATGGCAGGCACCTGAAGCTGTTAATCTGTTCCATTGTTTTCCTTTGTATCTCAGTTTCAGATTCTTCTGATTTCCTCATTTGCTGCCATAAAAATTGTCTGGTCTGTACTCATTTTCATCATGTGCCTCCAATTTTGTATCCAGTACCCTATCATTGGCTGAAGTTCCTGTTCAGCATCTATTTATAGTGCCACATCATCTCTATACAGGAGCTTTGCTGATCTTTCCCTTCTGATCTATTTGGAGATTAGTCCATCATCAGCATAAACATGAGTGGGCTCTGAGGCTAACATGAATACACACCCACTTCCACTCGGAACCCCTCTGTAAGTCTGAACACTCTTCATACTTTTGTCATTGAGTCCCTGTACATAGCCTGCACTAACTCCACCAATGTTTCTGAGACTTTGAACCACTGCAGAACTGTCCAAATCAGCTTTTTGTCATATGCTTTCTCAAAGTCTAGGAATGTCCAGTTAGACTCTTTCTTCATCTCCAACGTTTTCTCTACTATCTGTCTCACTGCAAACATGAGGTCAGTTGCACTGCATCCAGATCTGAACTGCTCATCTCCCATTTTGCTTTCTACTACTCAACATATTCCTTTATGAACAGCAGTCTAACTAGGGTGAAGCGAAGAGGGCAGTTGTCCCGGTTGCAAGGTGAGAGGAAGCATGATCATCAGTTGCCAATGGGGCTTCATAGCAGTAGTGGTATTCTGAAATTAATACCGATACTGCAATTGGTGTCAGGGCTGATGTGCTGAAGAGCTTATTGGGTGATATGGTAACTGTAGCAAACCACTTGCTATAATATACCTTTGTAGCAAGCACTTTTCTACAGTTTAAAGCAGAGAACTCGTTTTTCCCTTTGTCAAAGAGGAGCACAGATGAAGGAAAACAAACCTATTCCCTTAGCAGAGGAGTGCCATACTGGGGAAGGAACCATCCATTTGTTTTTTTGCTTGTTTGTTTGTTTTCCTGCTGCTTAACTTAAAGGAGTTGAGGGGCACCAAATCAGGGAATGGCACCAAATGCAAGATGAGCAAGCTACAGCTTTGTTTATAAATCACCCTATCCAGCACTTTAATTCATTGTGACAGGACGTTGACACCTATGAACTGCCTACAGTTGTTAATATCTCCATTATTCATATACACTGGCATTAGAATGCGGGTCTATATCATATTAACAAAAGCTGTAAATATCGAATACCTACTCGTCGACACTTAAAGAATGAACTCCATAAACATCGATGTATATCTCCATCGAAAATATGCTTGTCCAACTGTCCCAAAGATAGTTATCTAAACATGTGATGTGAAAACGTATGCAACATATATCTGCACTATATACCACTAACGTACGCTGAATTTAAACCAAACCAAAATAAGCTCATTCTATTTATCAGATAATATGTTACCTATTATGTATTTTAGAATCACAGACATCCCATAAAAAAGTAAAATGCAGTGTACAAATATTATTATTATAAAATGCAAACAGGAACTAGTTAAAGAGCATGATGTACATATGGAAAGTGTGTTTATGGTATTCTTACGTATGCTATCATGCTACAAAATCGCCAACAGCTCCTGGTGTAATAGGTAATTGTTACAGAACTCTCAGGTCTGAAAAAGATAAACACATGTTAATCATTGATTTTTTTTTTTTGTACAGTTTGGAAATGGTCATAAAGAACAGGAAATACTGCTGTTGTAGGATGAAGTATGGATCAAAAGCACTGCTCACAGTTTTGTTTAGGTGGAATAGAAGAATGCATTTATATTTACTGTATAACACTCTACTGCGAGTTTATGATAGGTTATATGAAATACATTTGTAGTCAATTTATTATACAGTTTGACTTTGGTTTGCTTATGTCTGTAAGGGTAATATGGACTGTAAAAACATGTTGGGAATATTTCTTTAAGTTCGGGTATTGGCAGTGTGTTTATTTAGTTTACCTACACCAGAATTGCGGTGTTGGCCAACTATAACAATCTGATGTTCTGCATCTCGATGTATGCTTCTTTTGCTATAATGACAGTTCATTGTATATGTGTCGATGTGCTTGTATTTCATGTTTATAGCTTTTTTTAATATAATATAGACCCCTAGAATGCTTATTCCTCAGTCATCTGGGACATACTCTTTGCCTGTCCAACAGTGATGAGCACACTCAACAGCCATTTTCCCCCTAATCCCCCACATATCTTGTTTATATCTTCAATGACTTCATCTAGCTTATCACTTTTACTGATATCATCTTCCTTAGTGCACTTTGTACTTCTTCTGGGGAAGTTCCTCCTTCTCTTTCATTATAGGCTGTGCATGTAGTAGTGCAGCTCCTGTAGTTTTCTTTTCTTTCTTGCTTTTTTTTTTTTTTTTTTACGTTCAGAATTTTTTTGAAGTATTCTTTTGTCTTCTGGACTGATGAGCAAATTATTGCTGGCATCTATTAAGAATGGAGTCTGCCAACTATCTTGTTTATCTTTCTGTTCCTGCCTGGTGAAATGTCCCATTTGCTGAATCACCTTCCAGAAGCTGATAGAGTTTCTCTGATACCATCTGCTTTGCCACTGCAACTGCTTTCTTAGCCTCATTGTTAGCCAGCCAGCATTCCTTGTTTTCCTGATTTGTCTTTTGTATCTCCCAAGTCTTGTACTCCTTTATTTTTATAACATCCTGGACTTCTGCATTCTACTACCAGCTTTCCTTATGTATCTTATTTCTATACCTGTCTCAATTGCCTATATGCGATATAGTCCTCACATATACTGTTTTGAGGTGCTGCCATTCTTCTTCAACTTCACCTATTTCCTCTTCTTCCTGAGTTGCTAGAGCCCTCAGTTCCACTTTCAAGTCTTCAGACAAGACTCTGTTGACCTTAGAGCCTTCACTGACCAATGCTAATATTAGTATATGCTAATCTGAGTAAAACTAGTAGTCAACACAGTTTCTCAAGCCCTTTTTAACACATTGCATTTTCCCTCTTCAGGACTAATTCATTGAGTATTGCCAAAATTAGGCAAAAACAAAGTAATGAGCAACTCAAATTCATATGTCAGAATTCAAAAACATGAGGTAGGAAATAACTGCAAGTGTGATAATTACTGCCAAAAATAAAACAATATGCCTGGTGATTTCCTGTACAAAACAAGGAGTACCTAAGTAGACCCCTATCAACAACAAGGATTTTGAAATGCTTGTGATGTAAGGTCACATGATATCGTGTTATCAATTCACATGTGGAGAAGCTATGTCAGACCCAAACAATATGAGTTACCAGCCTATGCAGTTTTCTATGTTTAATCATAGATAAAAAGTTATGTCAGAGTCTATCCAACAATATGCATTACATCTACACTTGTTAGATGTGTAACATATGAATTTGTTAAGGAAAGTTTCCACTTTTCAATTTCTGCAAGCCTTTTGGGTTTCTATTACCATGATCAAAGTATGATTAAAGGTCATGAAATTAGTATTGTTTCAGTCTTTGATGTCAGCCAGAAGTGCTCTTTGCAGCACCCGTAATGTAGTAATGACTCCTTCTGCAATTCTTATGGAGTTAGATGTATTGGTAACATGGCTAAATACAATTGTAGATTCTTTAGTATAACACCCATTGCTCCAACTACTATTGGAACTGTCTGGGTATCTTCCTTCCACATTGCTCTCATTTCTGCATGCAAATCCTGATATTTTATGACTTTGTGTCTCTCAGTACGCAAGACACTGTATTCACTGGCTGTGGCGATTTCAATGTTCAATGCTACTTTTGTCTTCTTTTCATGGACCACTATATCTGGTTTTCTCACATCTATCTTTTGAACTGTTGGTAATGGGTGATCCCATATGAAGTAGACAGTCAAAATACCACGTAATAAGCCAAAACCATAAAAAAGAGAACAGGAAACCAACCAAAATGAGAATGTCGAAAAAGACTCCAAGTAATAGCGTAATAAAACTTTTTAATAACCGCTTTCGTCCGAGGACTTCTTCAGAATACATAGTAATAAAAAAACACAGGCATTAAATACCCCTCCCTATGAATAATTAAACAATTAATCAATCAGTTAAAATACTCATTGTTAACTAAAATAGCTCATCGTTTAAAGAAAGAAATAAAATGGTCTTTGTCAATACTTAATTTGTTACCTTTTAAAAAAACACTTGATGTTGACAGATTCATTTAAGCCGGGATATTTATCTGCTCTCAATTTAATTTGCCATAATGTCTCCCTTTGCTCAACATAATTTTTGAAGTCACCACCTATAAGGTCTGGTTTAACCACCTCAATAATAGTAAATAAAAATTTTTTTAAATTTTTACAAACCAAAGAGTGCTTAAACAGGGCACTAGTTTCGTCATGAGTTTTGATGTTATATACATGCTCACGAATGCGAGTTTTAAGGCACCTGGTGGTCATTCCAACATAAAAAGCTGGACACGCACTGCATAAACTAATATAAATGACCCCTTTGGTACAACAATTAACATGTTCAGGCACTTGAAAAGTCTGGTCAATACTATCAATAACAATAACAGGTCCTTTTGCTATGTATCTACACATGTTGCAGTTGTTACAAGCAACCATGCCTTTCACCATAGTCTCATTGGCCTCTTGTTTAAATTTATTGTTTTCCAAGGCTTTCTTAATATTGTAGGTGTTTCTAAACACAAAATTTGGTTTGTTACCTAAAATCTTGGAAATATCATGATTTCCTTGTAAGATCTTCCAGTTCTTTTCTAAAATATGTCTAATGTAACTACCATCAATGTTCATGTCCAACGAGCAAACACATTTGTTAAAACATTTTACTACTGCTAAATTATTACAAGGAAATACCGTATTGTCAGATTCATTGTAATTCAGTATTGCTGGATAATGTGATAATCGCTTATCTAAAATCTCCTTGACTGTATCATTTAACAATTGTAAAGGGTACCCCCTTTCCTGAAACATGTACTTGATGAATTCAATTTCATCCATAAGATCTTTTTCATTCAATGTCATTCTACATGCCCTGATGAATTGCCCCTTGGGAATGTTCTTGATGGTATGTCTAGGGTGTGCACTAAGAAAGTGAACATAACTGTTCGTGAAGGTCTCCTTATGGTAAATTTTGCTGTTAAATCTCATTTCCAAAAAGTCCCACCAAAAGAAAATATCTAAGAAATTAATAGCCAAACCTGAACAACCCAAGGTAAATTTTAAAAAACTTCCTGATTTGTTCATTTCAATAAGAAATTGATCAACTGTGTTCTTATTTCCTTCTATAATAAAAATTAAATCATCAACAAATCTGAAATATAGTAAAATATGAAATTTAACTTTTAATAAACTTAAAAAGACCTCTTCCCAGCAAAACATAACTAGGTTAGCGTATGATGGTGCAGCTGATGACCCCATAGCTACACCCCTTTTTTGTCTGTAAAATTTATCTCCAAACAAAAAATTATTGTTTTGTAACAGAATATCTAAAAACCTGCAAATGGTAGAAATTTGACCTGTACTGTATTCACTATTATTGCACAAAATGGTACGTATAGCTTCAACCCCCTCTTCATGGGGGATACATGTGAATAAAGAAACAACATCTACAGTAAAGATAATGTGTTTATCCGGATTGAAGACGTGAGTAGTGGCAAATTGGTTCAATTTATTAAGAAAATGCCAAGAGTCTTTAAGAAAAGATTCTTGTTTGGACACTAAGGGACCTAATGTACCATCAATAACCAATGAAATTCCCTCGGTTATGGAATGTGGGGAGGACACTATCGGCCGAAATGGTGGATCTGTACAACTTTTATGTGTTTTTGGAATGCCAAAAAGAACCCCAATTCTAGGGTTCTCAATAACACAAAATTCATATACGTCCAAATCAATTTCGTTTGACATTAAAGCTTCATATAAAAATGAGTGTATTAACCTTTGTTTTCTTTTAATGTCATACAATGCAGTGACCTCATATTCATCCTGATTTTCCAACAGCTCTAACATTTTTAAATTGTATAACTCTTGTGTCATGATAACAATATTGCCACCCTTGTCACTTTTCATGAATCTTAGTGTTTTATTTTTCTGACATAAATCATTAAAAGCTTTTCTCTCTTTATGATTTAAATTGTGTTGGTGTCTACCATTTTTACCTAGAAAACCTTCCAATTCCTGCAAACATGCTTCTTCAAAAACCTTGATTGTGTGAACTAGTGGGGGATTATAAGTTGAATGTTTTTTAAGTGCATTACTGGTTTCAGGAATATCATGTAAAATGTAAGATAGATTCAATTTTCTAACAATTTTTTTTATATCAATTACAGTCCTGCCAAAATCAGCCTTATTTGTAGGTACAAAATTCAAACCCAAACGCAACACATTTATAACACTCTACTGCGAGTTTATGATACGTTATATGAAATACATTTGTAGTCAATTTATTATACAGTTTGACTTTGGTTTGCTTATGTCTGTAAGGGTAATATGGACTGTAAAAACATGTTGGGAATATTTCTTTAAGTTCGGGTATTGGCAGTGTGTTTATTTAGTTTACCTACACCAGAATTGCGGTGTTGGCCAACTATAACAATCTGATGTTCTGCATCTCGATATATGCTTCTTTTGCTATAATGACAGTTCATTGTATATGTGTCAATGTGCTTGTATTTGATGTTTATAGCTTTTTTTAATATAATATAGACCCCTAGAATGCTTATTCCTCAGTCATCTGGGACATACTCTTTGCCTGTCCAACAGTGATGAGCACACTCAACAGCCATTTTCCCCCTAATCCCCCACATATCTTGTTTATATCTTCAATGACTTCATCTAGCTTATCACTTTTACTGATATCATCTTCCTTAGTGCACTTTGTACTTCTTCTGGGGAAGTTCCTCCTTCTCTTTCATTATAGGCTGTGCATGTAGTAGTGCAGCTCCTGTAGTTTTCTTTTCTTTCTTGCTTTTTTTTTTTTTTTTTTTTTTTACGTTCAGAATTTTTTTGAAGTATTCTTTTGTCTTCTGGACTGATGAGCAAATTATTGCTGGCATCTATTAAGAATGGAGTCTGCCAACTATCTTGTTTATCTTTCTGTTCCTGCCCGGTGAAATGTCTCATTTGCTGAATCACCTTCCAGAAGCTGATAGAGTTTCTCTGATACCATCTGCTTTGCCACTGTAACTGCTTTCTTAGCCTCATTGTTAGCCAGCCAGCATTCCCTGTTTTCCTGATTTGTCTTTTGTATCTCCCAAGTCTTGTACTCCTTTATTTTTATAACATCCTGGACTTCTGCATTCTACTACCAGCTTTCCTTATGTATCTTATTTCTATACCTGTCTCAATTGCCTATATGTGATATAGTCCTCACATGTACTGTTTTGATGTGCTGCCATTCTTCGTCAACTTCACCTATTTCCTCTTCTTCCTGAGTTGCTAGAGCCCTCAGTTCCACTTTCAAGTCTTCAGACAAGACTCTGTTGACCTTAGAGCCTTCACTGACCAATGCTAATATTAGTATATGCTAATCTGAGTAAAACTAGTAGTCAACACAGTTTCTCAAGCCCTTTTTAACACATTGCATTTTCCCTCTTCAATACTAATTCATTGAGTATTGACAAAATGAGGCAAAAACAAAGTAATGAGCAACTCAAATTCATATGTCAGAATTCAAAAACATGAGGTAGGAAATAACTGCAAGTGTGATAATTACTGCCAAAAATAAAACAATATGCCTGGTGATTTCCTGTACAAAACAAGGAGTACCTAAGTAGACCCCTATCAACAACAAGGATTTTGAAATGCTTGTGATGTAAGGTCACATGATATCGTGTTATCAATTCACATGTGGAGAAGCTATGTCAGACCCAAACAATATGAGTTACCAGCCTATGCAGTTTTCTATGTTTAATCATAGATAAAAGTTATGTCAGAGTCTATCCAACAATATGCATTACATCTACACTTGTTAGATGTGTAACATATGAATTTGTTAAGGAAAGTTTCCACTTTTCAATTTCTCCAAGCCTTTTGGGTTTCTATTACCATGATCAAAGTATGATTAAAGGTCATGAAATTAGTATTGTTTCAGTCTTTGATGTCAGCCAGAAGTGCTCTTTGCAGCACCCGTAATGTAGTAATGACTCCTTCTGCAATTTGTATGGAGTTAGATGTATTGGTAACATAGCTAAATACAATTGTATATTCTTTAGTATAACACCCATTGCACCAACTACTATTGGAACTGTCTGGGTATCTTCCTTCCACATTGCTCTCATTTCTGCATGCAAATCCTGATATTTTATGACTTTGTGTCTCTCAGTACGCAAGACACTGTATTCACTGGCTGTGGCGATTTCAATGTTCAATGCTACTTTTGTCTTCTTTTCATGGACCACTATATCTGGTTTTCTCACATCTATCTTTTGAACTGTTGGTAATGGGTGATCCCATATGAAGTAGACTTCATAATTTTCTATGATGCTGTGTGGTTCATGTTTCCAGTGTTTTTCAGCTACTTTAATACCATGTTTACAGAATCCCTAGTGCAGCAGTCTTGCCACATTATTACACCTATCAGTATCCAGTCTTTCTGCCATTAGTATGTCACAGCCAGCAATGAGGTGTGTAACTGTTTCCAATTCTGTTTTATAAAACCTACATGTGTCTGTTTCTCCCACATGTTGAATGGACTTTGTAAATCAACATGTGCGTAGCCCACTATCTTGGGCCGCCAATATAACCTTTCATCTTTTGGTTTGAATTTGCCTCTCCTTAACCATTCCTACATTTGATGCTGATCAATATGAGGGTCTTCCAAACGTTTTCTATACTTGCAAATATATCTATGCATTTTCCACATTTCTCGCCTTCTCATCTGATCCTTCACCTTGTATTCTTTCTTTTGGGTTTTGGCACATTCAGTTGCTGCCTGATTTTTATTTACTGCTGGTTTGATTTCCATTCCTGCTTGACATGGATATGCTTCTGCTAGACTAAGCAGAGAAGTCATCTTAGATTTATTCTCCTCATGTTTCAAAAGTTTCACTATGTTTGGGTCTTGTGAGGTCAGCAGATATATGTGCAGTCCCACGATTGCAGATCTATACATGTAATCAATTTCAAGGCGCCCCATAACCCCTTTGGAATGGGGAATATATAATCTTTTTATGCACTGATTTTTATAAATCATTTGGTGAGCATGAAGCATCTTTTTTATTTTCCTATCTAATCTATCCAACATGTTTTGGGGTCAGACAATCACTCCAAAACTGTAAGTTAGGACAGGAAAAGCAAATTTTTTTATAGCTTGAATTTTGTCCTAGATGCCAACGCTGTTTTCAGGATTAATTTAAGTCTTCTAAAGTATTCCTTACTAAGTTGTAGTCATATCTTCATGTTTTATTGTTGATCCTTCATCAGTTCCCAAATATTTATACACTCCCTCTTGATCAAGTTCTTTTGTACCACATTCTTTCCCAAACTGATGTGTTCTTGGTGCTACAGTTTTCCTGCTTTAAAGGTTACTTTTGCACACTTATCAAGACCAAAAGACATTCTTATATCATCTGAAAAAGTTTTGACTAATTGCAGTTGTTCTTTCAGTTCCTCATATGATGAGCTATATAGTTTTAAATCATTGCAAAGAGAAGATGAAAAGTCTTTGCATTTCATTGTTTTCTAGGAGACAAATTATAGTAATGGCCTAATCTGTTAAGTAGACAGATTAATGGGTTACGGAAAAGACAGAATAGCATAGGTGACAGGGAGTCACCCTGGAATATCCCCCTTTGGATTTTTATCCCGGGAGTAATAATTTGTCCTTTATCATGGCTTAATTGCAAAGTGGTCTGCCACTGTTTTATGGTCACTGTAATGTAGCTGATCAGTGTAGTATGAATCTTATACATTTTTTAAGCAATCTTTTATCCATGAATGTGGGATACTATTATATGCTTTTTTGTAGGCAATCCATGCCATACTTAGATACTTCTCCTTTTTGCAGTTATACATTATGACTTTATTTAGCAACAGACGATCCTTTGTTCTATATCACTTTCTTTTATTGCCCTTTTGTTCTATTGCCATGACTGAGTTTTCTTCTAAATGACTATAAACTCTGTCTGCATCATTTCCAGTATATAGTTTATGTGTAGCTGGAGGCTAAGTTATTGGTCTATAATTTTTAGGATAGCGTGCAGGTTCACTCTTAAGTAGGAGCATTGTTTTTCCTGTTGTTAGCCAGGTTGGTGTCTGTTCAGGGTGTGCATGCAAATAGTTTTTACTCATGGCTAAATCTTCATAGGTTCATAGGTTGGTACTAGGCTATCAGCCCTAGGGCCTATATAAGCCTAGCCATAACAATTCCCTGGCTACTTCTTCCCACACTATTTACTTCCCTGGACCCCTGTCTAGCAGGGTAACTGACGTGATCCCTGGGGTGAATTTCCTTTCTCCCATCCAATCATCAAGGCTCCTTTTGAAGAAGGCCAAAGAGGTGCTCTGCTTGACATGTATGGGCAGTCTATTCCAGAGTCTGGGGAGTCTCTGGGTCAGGAACCTATCCCTCCAGCATGTTTTGTTTATTGCGAAGACAAGGTTTAGATCCCTGGAGCATGTGGCTCTGAAGGATTGAGATTTCTTTAAGTGTAGCATGTCCAACAGCTCTGGGTTTGACATGGCCTTGTATGTTAATCAGAGATCGCCTCAGAGTAGATGATATGTGACAAGAGTATAGCTGGAGTTTTTTAAGGTGGTCAGCATAGGGCATCTGCTTTAGGCCTGTGATTCTTTTAGTGAGGTATTTCTGCGGCCTTTCCAGTTGTTGCAGATGTCTTGAAAGGTACATACCAAATGGGGCATTGTATTCTATAATGGGTCTAATGAGGGATGAGTACAGTGGGACAATGACCTCCTTTTTTCCTGGATGAAAAGCCCAAAGTGATGAGATGTGCCACATAGAAGGATCTCCTGACTGTTGTGGTGATGTGATTATTGAAAGTGAGACCACTGTCCACCTGTGTCCCTAAGTCTCTTATCACACTTTTGGTGTTTAGTGTACTGCTACCTATATGGTAATTCACGGGTACATGTTTTTTCCCAAAGGGGATAACTATACATTTCTTGGCATTGAGCTTGAGCCCATGGCTCTGGCACCAAGCATCTGTTTCTGTAAGGCCCTTTTGTAGAGTATCGACATCATTTGGGGATTCAATAATGGCTCCCAGTTTGCAGTCATCTGTGAACTTTGTTAGCCAGAGTCCCTTAGTGTTGGTCTGTACTTCAGAGAAGTAGATGCCAAACAAAAGAGGTCCCAGGACTGAACCCTGAGGTACTCCACTTGTCACTTGTCTGGAGATGGATTTGGAGTCAGCTACTTTTACAGTGTAGGTTCTGTCAGTAAGCCAGTTGGCAACCCATCGAGTGATGTAGGGATTAATGCCCAGCTTAGTAAGTTTATCTATGATTCCAGAGTGGGGGATGGTGTCAAAGGCCTTGGTGAGGTCCAGATAGGCTGTGTGGACTGCCTTACCCTCGTCCACGGCTCTGGAGACTAAATCGAAGAAGTCAATCAGGTTCAGGAGACAAGATCGGCCCTTCATGAACCCAAACTGGGTGGGGTCCAGTGTTTTAAGTTTGCCGATGTCTTTGTTTATAAGTTCCATGATAATACATTCCATGGCCTTGCAGATCAGGCTCATCAGACTGATGGGGCAGTAGTTCCTGGGATCCAAGGTGGATCCCCCCTTGTGGAGTGGGATAACTGTAGCTGTGCACCACTCAGTGAGCATGAAGCCTGAGGTGAGGGTATGATTAAACATGACACTTAGGTGAGGTGCCAGTTCATTTTGTAGTTCATGTAGTACACAGCCCGGGATGTCATCTGGTCCCATGGATGCTGTATTCTTAGCTTTGGAGAGTGCATTTTTTACCTGTGTGGCCGTTATTACTGTAATTTGGCAATCTTCCAGTATTGAGATGGGCCATTTAAGGGGGTGAGAGGGGGGTGAAGTTGGCACTAAATCGATCTGCCAGGATATTGGCAATATCCTTGGGATCAGTATATTTAATGCCATTCTGTTGTAGCTCAGAATAGATCTGAGCATTGCCATTTAGATTCTTGACATAGTTATAGAATGCCTTGTGTTTGTCTTTGGAATATTTGGCAATTTTATTTTCGTAACTAGCTTTGGAGGATTTTATGAGGGATCTCAGCTTCTTACTGAGGCTGGTAAGGGAGATTTTTGCATCCTGGAATTTTCCTCTTTTCTGCAACAGTTTCTTCCTTTTGTTGTAAAGTTTGTTTATGGCAGGGGACCACCAGATTGGCTTCCTTTTTTTGGAGGAGAGCATCTTGGTTCTATCTGGGATGGCACGATTCATGCATGAGTGGATGTGCTTGTACAGTGCCTTAGTGTAAAACTCAGCAGCCGAACTTTCAGTTCCCGTCTGCATGGGTGTCATGAAGTTTGTATCTTCTGACTTGAGTAGCATGAAGTTGGCTTTGGAGAAGTTTGTTATGGAGGTTTCCTTACTGGGGGGGTGGGGGTGGGATGTGGATGTTAAAGGTGATTAGCTTATGGTCTGATCTGACCAACAAGGGGGTGACCATAGGTGTGGAGCATCGATTTCCCATGTCGGTAATGACCAGGTCTAGGATATTGGTGCCCCTGGTGGGACTATGGATTAGTTGATCCAGGGCATTGGAATTTATGAATTCCAAGAACCGTTGGGCAAAGGTGTTGGTACACGAGTAGTTTTCCCAGTTAATGGCAGGGTAGTTGAAATCACCCAGTATTAGGGTGTTTGGTTGTATATTAATATTTTCCAGTATGTTTAGAAAGATGTAGTGAGAATCTTGGGGCATGGTGGGGGATCTGTAGCAAGCTACAATTTGGATTGCAGTCTTACCTAGTGTTAGTTGCACCTGGAGAATTTCAGACACATTGTGTTGGGCAACTAACCTGGTGGTGTGAATATCCATGGTGAATATGGACACTCTTCCACCTTTAGTGTTTCAATCCTGGTTTGGTGGCCAAAAAGTGTGGTAAGAGTTATAGCCTGGTATTGCAGGGGTGCTCTCTGGAGCCTTGAATCAGGTCTCAGTTACTGCACAGATATCAATGTTCTCCATTTTTAGGAGTGCCTCGAGAGAGTGCATTTTAAGGTTTAGACTTCTAGCATTGAGTAGCATTACCTTCAGGTTTTGCATGCTTGTACCTGCTACAGTGGTGGTTTTGTCCTTTGAACTTTGCCTAAAAAAGGCACTATAGGAGTGGCAAGAGCCTTTGCCAGTAACCTGAATCCCAGGGGTGACAGGTGCAGACCATCTCTGGCAAAGCATGGTGGTCTGTCGATCATGTCATCCCAGGCAGACAGATACCGGATCCCCTTTGAATGACACCAGAAGCTTAGCCAATTGTTGAAGTCAATCATTTTGTTCTTATATTCATGCAAAGATGTTAATACTTTTAACCAGAAGTTAGGTATTGCATCTGGGCTTGGTGTTTTCCAGTTAGAGGCTTTTCTTAACTTTGTTTCAATCTCTCTGGATGGTACTTCATGCCTTTGAACTTCTTATACTTTCTTTTACTTCTTCTATCCATTTAGAATCATTGTTATGTTCCACGGGATCTGCATAAATACTTCTCCAAAATGTATCTATTTCTTCTTTTTTGAATGGTCTTTCAATTCCTTTTACTTTGTTTTCCAGTTTTCAATTAAACTTTTTGGGGTCATCAATAAATTGCTTATTTTGTACCTTTCCTTTATATTTATCTGTGTATCTTCTAGTTTTTTCTGCCTGTGCTGATATTTTTAGTTTATTATTTGCAATAGTGCATGATAGATACTCCATTATAATATTGCACATTACTTTTATCACGTCTATCTTTCTGAGTATTTTTGTTGATCTGTTCCCTCTTCTATACTACTCTAACAGTGACACTTGTTGTCTTAACTCTATTCAATACTGCCATGATAGTACTCGTTTTCTCCCCTTCCTTTCCCTTACTACCCTGCGTTCTTGTGGTACAGTTTTATCTGTTATTAATTTAGCTGCACAGTAATATATCCTGCTTATTTCTATTATATTGCATGGATCTCTATGGATAGTCCTAATTACTGTGTTCATTCGCTTTATCAAACTTCTGACTTTTTGGGTTTTATTTACCTTCTTCAGTCTGTTTCTTTCATTGATCTTAATATATCTATCTCTATTAAATCAAGCAACTGTTCTCTTTTCATTTTGTTCTAAACTGAGGGCGTATTTTTTGTTCTCCATTTTCTGCGGGCATTCTGTAGAGAGTTCTATAGCATCTTCCTGTGGCACATTCTCTTCAATTTCATCCTGTGTCATCCATTGCTATGACATATGTGGACTCACTCTCCTATCACTCCTCAACATTGACTGCTAGAGAGTTGCCACAGTTTCCTGTTCCTTCCCTTGCTGTCCAACTTCAAGTGAAGGTTTATATTGGTTTCCTGTGGAAGGCTCAAAAATATCTTCATATGGCAGCTGACCAGTTGTTTCTCATTCCACTGGTTTCTCCTTAATTTGGATGTCTATTACTCTATCCTGTTGTGATGCTGTCTGAGTTAGATTTTCTACACTGAATCCTTCACTTTGCAGGTTCTCCATAACCTCAGTTTCTATTTCTGTAACTTCTCCATTACTGATCTTCTTTTCTGCTTTTCCTCTTTGTCTTTTTATTTTTTGTATTGTAAAGTTTTCCATGTCTGGATTCTTTTGCCTGTACTTCTCTTCAAATATCTTTGGTGCTGCTCTTTTTATTTCCTTTGTGACTCTTCCACTATTTTTGAAAGACATAGCAGTAACTTTTGAAGAAGGAGTGAGAGTATGTGCTGCCTATCTTGACCTTGCTAAGGCAATCAACACTATTTTGTGTAAGGGAAACTTGATAAATTAAAACAATTCAATGTACTTCATTAAGTGAAAGACTAGTTATGCAAAAGGGCATGACATATCAGTGTTGAGGATTGCCATGGTATCCCAGTACAGATTACCTGTGGTGTCCACATGTCGGTGTACTTGGGTGTCATGTCTTTTTTGACTATTTATGCCAGATGTAAGTGGGAAACAGGATCTGTATAAACAAATATGCTAATGACTGCAAATTAGGTAACACAATTATCTCAAGACAATATGCCTGTGTTCTCCAAGATGGCATAAAAACAATCTGAGCTGATTCATCAGTAAAGTCCTCACCATTACTACCAAAAAACATCAAAATTAATATAGACCATTAATGTAATTTTTGAAATTTGAAAGAAAAATAATTATGATTGCACAATAGATGGTCCAGTCATAAAATAATTAACCATTATCGAAGATCTAGTACCAATGGCAGACAGTTTAAATTTTCACCAGTGTATGTTTATCTGTCAAAAACAGAAATGTGCATTCTGTATCATATCTATTTCTAAAGGTACATCTAGGCACTCAACGAAAAATGCTGTGCCTTTTGATTTATCATGAATCCAATCTATAGTGCTGCTCTGTGCCTTCATACAAGCCTACCTAAAACAACATAAACTGAGGCATTTTCAGTATAAAAAAAATCTTACAGTTAGAAACCCAAACTATTCAGAAATGATTAATGAATTTCATAAGATTCTGTTCCTTATAGCTTACTCAAAGATGACCACTACATGTTCTAAAGGTAATATCTGTATCTGGTACTATTTCAAAGTCTATGTGTGGAACCTATCATTGGAGGATGTTGACACCAGGTCAGGAAACCTACATAAATGTAAATATATTATGAAATGTTTTCCCTAACAAATGTACTTTAATATTCTGTTAACCTTTATAGCTGCCATCTTGTAATGCTCAAATTATAACATTTGTGATCTGCTGTTGTGTCTACACTTAAGGAAGTTTAACTGTCCTACGTTGTGCTATTAAAAGCATGGCAGTCTGAGTGGGAACTGTTTGAGGAATGGGAGTATATATATATATATATATATATATATATATATATATATATATATATATATGATTTTATGTGGTAAAGCTGTTTTTAGTTTAGGGAAAATAGTGTCTGTGTAGTTGAAGATCTTGCTACTGTATCTGGAATGTGCTAATATTATAGCTTCTGAAGTGGAGGACTTTTGTTTACTCAGGATATTAACAGAGAAATGCACAGGGAAAACTAATGTTCCCTGTAAAATAGGTTCTTAAGTAGAATCCTGGCTGTCATGCTATTTCAAAATGCAAGTTTGGAAGTAATACTAGCAGGCCATAGCTGACCGAAGAACATTTACTATTTCTGTTGTTAACACATACCCTCTAGCTTCACTCATATTTTGATGGCATGTTATTATTAGTCAGAATGTGTTACTGTAACACCTGCTGCTTAAGAAAAGGTAAGTATGGAAGTTATAAATGTCACATTGCAAAATATTTTGTGCTGTATGAACATTAGAATTTTGTGTATTTATTTACTTGGGAGGCACATACATATACGTATATACATATATATAAAACTGTAATGCAATTAAGGGCTGATTGTCGAATGATGGAATATAATAATCAGGTTTAATGTGTACATATTATATTTCTTAGAGATGAACATCAGTTCATTCTGTTTCAACATATTTACTAATCCACTCAAAATTAAAGTGTTATTTTTAAAAGGTAATAATTAATCACAAAGGGTTTTACAGCATTTTACTAGTCTTATTTAGGTTGTTAGGTTGAGTAAATTTGTATAATGCTTGCAAATGACTTCTGATGGAGCAGAGGAAGAGAAATACTTCTTGGTCACAGGAAATATGAATAGCACAGAATACCAAACACTTTCCATCGCTTACTGGATAATCTGCATGTATAACATGTCTAAGGGCCTTGTCCCCCCACTACTTGTAAGGATGACTTTGTGCTATTCCTTTAAATTCAGTCATCTTTTGATCCTACTAGCTCTTTAGGAAAGATGACACAGTTATCCACCTGTCGTTCCATGTAACAATACTTGGATACTTGGATTTCCCCTCTGATGATACGGTGAAGCCTCAAGCTATGACCTCCTTTTCCTCATACGTCTTTTGAAGGCCCTGCCTCCTGTGTATAAATCATATTACAGAGCCTACATAGAGGCTGATTGAAGTGCTCATCAAGCTTATTTTTATCATTTTGTGTTTAAATTTAAGAATTATTCAGGGCACTCATTCAGCTACATTACATTTTATGATTTTTATTTCCAGATTTTGTTTGGGAAGCAGGATAATCAGCTGGGAATGAAAAACTGTATGTGGCACTTTGGCAAGAAGGTTTCCTGTCCATATAAGAGAGGAAGGTATCACGATTTAAAATACACAGGAAAAAGGTGATAAAATCTGAAAATGTTCAGCCAAGAGATGGATGGGTTGCACAAGAAAATACCTGAGATGGGTGGGCATGACTGTTGGAAAAGATAGGAGAGTGGCTCTGAACTGAGGGAAGTGGCGACAGTTGAAGATATATGGGGTCATTCCTGAAAGACATATTGGAGGCTGACCGCATGATGTTGTTTTACAGGGTTGGTTGATTTATTTTATTTTATTTTATTTATTATTTACAATGGTAGATTAAACATGATCAACTGTAGGGCCAGACTGGGTTGTAATGAATATTACAACAGAGTGCAGTTACTACAGCACAAACATAATATACAATAAAAATGCAAGACGACCAGTGACAAAGCAGTGAGTTCTAGCATGTTATATATTAATTTGCTGTGGTAGGAATGTATTTTATCAAAAAGCTGTGGTAAAATCAGAGGTGGAGCAAGCTAGATGGTTCACCAGTAGAAAGCGAACAAGTAGGGCAATATCCAAAAAGTATAGGGAAGTCCAAAATTAGAGAGGGAAAATAAATATGGAAAGGATTAGCGGGGGTTGAAGAATTATATACACGCTCTCAACATGGTTTTGTATCATGTGGTGAGCATTATAGAGAAACCAACATAAGGAGTCACTGTAAAGGATAATGAGCAGGACTCAAAAACTGATTGCAAACAGATGCAGTCATCACTCCGCAGTGTAGCAGAGCTGAAGTACTGTACTTACATCTGCAGTACTCCTGATACTTTACTACCTGTTTCATTTAAGCATGCCAAACACCAGGCAAAGCACTTTACCAAAGTATGTTTAGAGTTATTGCTATGAGCTAGAGCTGCACATTATTAGCTCAACTATATTAGTGTCCAGCAATACTTATGGCTGTGCTGTTTTGGTGTTTATTAACTGTTCTGCCAAGTTTTATTGCCAGTTTTCCTACTAAGAACATTGATTTGCAGACTCGGTGTACCCTTTATTAAAAAGAACAGTCTTCATAAAACAAATAAATATGTAGTTAAACAGTTTTCTTACCTTGAAACCATTAGATTTCACGTGATATGCTGCATGTTTTTTAAGGATTAAAAGTGGTGTAATTTTCATTTTAAGGTACTTGTCAAGTCTAGTCTAATCCTTGCTTTTACTTCTGATGTCTGTTTACAGTATTTATCTTTATTGTGCTACCTGTTTTGAGTGTTTCAACTGCATCCAGAACCATCTGAGCTAAGATAAGAATATTTTCTTAATTAACTGCACTTGTGCTTGCTTCATACAGTGACACCACCATTTCTGAACATTTGTAAAGCATTTATTTAATTTTGTGGTAAAATAATTGTTTCTTTGGTGGCATTTCTAGTCTGTGTGCCTCCAAATATCTTTGCAGAAGGGTGAATTAGCCAGGGACTTAGTTGTTTTTTGTTGTTTAATCTGCTGCTTTTGCTATGCTTTTACATTGACAGATTCCAGGGTCAGACATCTCATAGCCCAAGGTGTTTATCTGGGATCTCTGAGCTGGGAAGCACTCTGGAAGTTCACATTGCGATTATTTATTTGTTGGAAGGCATGGGAGTCAGTTTTCAAGCTTTTTTCTCTGCGTAGAGCTTTTCACTGGGCCTCAGTGGTTAGCAATGCCCTGTGTAATAGTAAACACCTAGACAATAAACATTACCTATAAAGCTAGGACTAGATCCAAAACCTGTTAATCAGTGTGTCTTTGTGCAGAAATAAGCTTACAGTAGCTAGGTTGTGCGTCAAATAGCACTACCGTATCCTAGCTTTATATAACATCCTGCTCTTAATCCTAGAAAATGCCTGAGGAGACCACTGTTAAAACAGTTCTTAAACCTACTCATCCAACCCTATTACAAGACCAGATAACATGGATATACAATTTCCAAATGTCTCTGTGGACAGCTTGCTAGAGTTGGGCATCCTAAGGCAATTGTCTCATGTTCTCAGACAACCAGTTAATCATTGAAGAAAATAACATGGCATGTGAGAGATGTAAATACACAACTTAATTGGAAGCAAAAATCTCTAATACAAATGAGGTTGTCAGGAATACCTACACTATATCCCACACATATACTGTTCACAACACACATAGATTGTCTTATGCTGAGGCACTTAAAATAAACCTTCCCAAATCTCAAAGACCTCCACAGCCACCTAATGGCAGCACTGCTCCTCAGCGATCACTAAAGAAAACAACAAAAGCAACAACAAACACTTCAAATAAGCCTACACCTAAGGGCCCCAAGTGCAAAGCCTATAAGGCGAGTATACACTTGACCTAATATTCTTGTTATTACAGTCTCCATTGTGTGATACACAATGCCCCTCTCACCAGGCTGGACAAGGAGAAGATAATGCTTAGTTGCCTGTCTGGAGTCAGGTTCCACAATATCATGCACACACTCAAGTTACTGCACCTCAGGTACCAATATGATTCTAACATAGTTAATATGAGAGTAAATGGCCTGAGAAACAACTCACTGGGATATATGAAAAGAGACATAATGGAGCTCTTGGAATATGTGTCACAGGGAGGCATGATCCTTGCGTTTTGCAGCATTCTACCTTTATCAAGGATAATGCCACAGTATGAACATAAAATGATTGATTGTAATAATTGGCTTAGTTTCTGGTGCCATTCCAGGGGATCCAATATCTGTCAGCACAGGGGAACATGGTCAAAAAAACACATTGCTTTTCCAAAAATGGGTTTCAACTGTCCACCCTAGGCTTTCAGATATTGTCTAAAACTTTATCGGTCCCCTTAGAGTGTTTTTAGGCTATGCCAAAAAGACAAAACTACCAACATAGTGAAAAAGTCTGCAAGCAACTTTAAGATGTCATTGCTGAATGCTCAGAGCCTAAACAAAGCACTCCACACCCTTCAAGTCCTTCTCATTTTGGAGAATGTAGACATCTCTACCATGAATGAGACTTGGTTTAAAGACATAGAAAGTACTCCCGAATTGCTAGGCTACAGTACCCTCCATACATTTAGACCAACAACTGCACAGACTGGGGTCAAAGGTGGAGGTGTTTCAGTCTATGTTAGCAACAAACATACCTCCAGGTAGGTTAAACAGGATAATGCCATGGAGCTCATCCTCATGCAAGTCAGTATAGGTAAGGTCCCTCACCATGCCAAAGCTAGCTAAAGGTCACCATCAATGCCTTTAGAATCTCACAACTGTTATCTAAACTTGCTAGAGAAGCTCACCATCCAACCAAACACCCTATTCATGGGTGACTTTAACTATTCCTCTATAGATTGGGAAATGTGCACTTCCTCAGACTCACAGGCACTGCACTTCCTGGAATTTATTAACACCCCACACACACGTCCTCACTATGACGGTTAGATCACAGAGGTGTCTCATTTGAAGTAAAAATCAGCCAAGAAAATCCAGCTAAACCAGTGACAGCTAGGAACTATTCAGAAGAAAACTACATCCTATTAAGTGACAGTTTGTCAAAATTCAAAGCTGCCCTCAACTCCCGAGACCACAGTTACCTATGCAGAATTTTTCACAGTCACTATACAAACATGTAAATGGCTGCATAGCGGCTGTCATACCTACCAGAAATAAACCCAAAACAAACACTAAAAACAAACTCCACTGGTGGAATCTTCATCTAAACAGGGTATATAATAAAAGTGAAAAAAATCATGGTCAAAATTAGGAAAAGCAACTCCCTCAAAAAGATGCAGTGGTGGCTGGTGACTTCAAATCAAAGGGGGGCTGCAGGAGACAGCTGAATGGGTGGGTTCAATGGGGATGGGTGTGGCCAAATAGAAAGGGGAGGAGCTATGCTCAAAACCACAAAAACTGTAACTTTAATTAAATACGCTGCCCTGGGTGCCAAACCATCATTATGAGAGTCCAATCAAGAAAAAAGGAAAGTGTAGAAGAAAAAAAATATTTCAATCCATTGGCTGCATGGCAGCTTACTTAATATCTAGATGGAAACAAAAAGGTTGTGAGGCATGAAAAAATAAATTACTTTTTAAATACATTACTGGAATGCTAGTCAAAATCAAGTATAAGAAAAACAAGCAGCACTCAACTCAAGCCACTTCTCCTTGCACTCCAGTTCTAATTATAATTTATATTCAGCTTTATTAAAGTACCAAGTAACATGCTAAAAGTAGCAATCTCTGTGATACCCCCACTTGTAAAAATGTTTCTTATCCAAAAAAAACCTGCTGCCTGACAACAACTATCTACTTGTTTCATGGGGAAAACATGATCAAAGTAAAAAATGAAAAGCAAACAGGAAACAAGCTCAACATACACTGCTTAAAGAATTACTGTACAGGATATGGACCACACATGATAGACTGGCATTCTGTTTAGTTTGCAGGTAAAGCCTGTAATGATCTCTTAAAATAATGTAATCCTATCCTTTATTACAAATACTGTCATATGCATTCCAATACCCAAGGCTTATATGTTATCTAGTTATGTAAGTATTCTTTGCATGGCAACAACAGAAAGGCTTTCAATGTTGGCAATTCATTAACAGTATGCTTATTAAAACTTACTTGCATCTTACAATCTCAGACAAGCTTACCAGATGGTCGTTAAAGCATTGCTACTTAAACACAGAGCAACAGGCACTTTCTGAATAATAATAAGCATAAATCAACAGTATAAAAATATGACAGAAACCAGAACATTCTGCAAAATCAAGGACAGATGAAAAGCCATTGTAGTACTTGTGTCTACCTTGGATGGGGGGATAGTCTGCACATTTACACTGCATAATTGCTCCTTGCCTTGCTTGGACACATCCAGAGTCACTACATGGGGGAGTGGGGTGCAACAAGTATGTCACAATTTGAAATGTCTCTGGCTGACTGCAATGGCCCTGACACATGTGTCATACCTCTCAACCTCAGAGCAAGTAATCTGGACAAAGCCATACATATAAGTGGGACAAAGGCCCAAAAATAAGGACATTTTTAAATATTGCTCTTATAAACTTAGAAAGATAATAGAATAGTAGGTCTTGCACTAGTATAAATTTTCTGAAGGGTATGAAATCTGAAACTGAAATGTCTGCCATTATTTTCTAACTTCAGTCTTTAATGATTTGCCACTAATTTGACGAAAAAACACAATTTTATGAAAAATGGACCAGAAATGTGATTCAAAAATATAAAATAGCCACACAATACAGCTGGGAACTTGTCAAAGAAGGGACACTTTTTAATATTATTACTGCTAACTTGAGCAGCTGACAAAATAAAATAATCTACATGCATTTCTGAAATAAAAACAATCTATAACTGATTATTAGTTATTTATTAATTGTAAACCTTCCATGTTTTCTTCCAAAATTGCCATTTTGCAGAAGAATTATTAGGGGAAGAGCAACATTTTGAGCCAAAATCTGGGACAGTTGAGAGGTTTGGATATGCCTAATTCTATAAAGCAATTTATTTGCATGTACCTCTCAACCTGTTAATGCAGGAAATCTGGACTAGGCCAAATATATGGGGGGAACATATAAACAGTACTAAAAATTGCTCTTGTATAAACTGAGACAGTTGATAGAATAACAGGTCTTGCTTTAGCATGCATTTTTCTGAAGGTTATGAAATCTGAAACTCAGTGTCTATCATTATTTAGTAACTTCATTCCTAAATGATTTGTCAGAAAACCACACATTTTATGAGGAACAAACCAAAAATAAGAAGCAAAAATCTCTTCATTCTGCAAAATTCTGGACAGTTGAGAGGTATAGTTCAGCTGGGGCTGTCTGAGTTTACTGCTCTTCCCCCCCCTCACAAAATCATGGTCGAATGGAGCTACCCCCCTACAGCCATTCCAATGAACCATTACTTGGCTATTTCACCCCATTTACCATAAACACTAACCGGGAAAAGCCGAAAAACAAGAACCATAAACACTAATACACATACTGCTTTACTTCTGCGATGATTTGGACTTCATTTGAAAGTTTTATTTTGCATTTTACAGCGCAAACACTAATAGATATCATATCTGCTAAACAAAGCAATGCAGTCTCACAATGAAAACAGACATAGCATTAAAACGTCTCTGCCCTTGAAAACTCAAATTCACTGAAACAGCATTGAAACCCACATTCAAAGAAAATACATTTTGCCAGTGGCAGATTGACTTTGGGTTTGGGCTGTTTTCAAATCACAGGCCCCTTGCACATGAAACATACACATGCTCTTTCATACACCTTCCTGATTGTATTAAATTATATTCCTTGTACAATACAGTACAGTTTCAGAAGGTGTTTTAAATTTATTGTTTTGAAAATTTTCCAGTAAACAATGAAACAAAATGCATACACCAGTAATGACAAAACTGCCCAATTCAGAACATTTCCATCATAAAAGTCTACTCAAACTTCTACAGTCCACCAGTATCAGTATGTATGCACAATCTCTGAAGAAGTAAAAGTTATCTAAATAATTCCACATTAAAAAGATCTGTAACTAATGAAGAGGCTGTTGCTAGCAAACAACTTTGTATTTCATTGTTTCATCTACAAATAAAGTGCCTGTTACCCTTGAGGAATAAATTGCCTATCTTACACTAAAAAAATGATAAGCTAGTAATATTGCAATAGGGAATGGATGGCAAACTGATAACAGGTTCATAGTTACTAGGTATCTTTGCCAAAAAGGAGTGCAGCATCCACCCCCTTTGCCCAGTACAGTATCAGCAATGCATCTATCTACTATGGGAGTAGAACCCACAGGTTTCTGTATCAAAAGCAAGTATACTACCTGTTGTGCTATTAACAAGGTAAGCATCCTCAGAATAAGCAGCACTAAACTTTTGCTCCCCTACAGCTCTCAGCTCCTTGTAAAATCTACTCACTCAGCTGTATCTCTGAACTTTGCAGCACAAAGAAATCTGTAAAAAGCCAAAGTTTATTGTGGGGGGTGGGAAAAAAGCCCAGAAATCAGGGACACATTTTAAACATTGCTTGTATAATGTTGGAAAGTTGCTAGAATAAAATGCTGTGTTACCACCATAGATTTCACTGCCAAGCCTTAAACCCAGGACACTGTGCAAAACAGTCAGAGCAACATACCACTATGCCAAATCATCTGTTTTGTGAAAGAGGAAGATGGAAACTTAAATGGCTACCATTTAGTGAATTCAGTTCTCATCATAGCACAGCTGTCAACCTCTTAGCACAAAACACCTCAACAAAGCCAAAAATGGGTGAATACAGCCCCCAAACATTCAGTGAATTCAGTTTTCACCATAGCTCTCAATCTCTTAGCAAAAAACACCTGGACAAAGCCAGTAATGGGGGAATATAGCCCCCAAACATATTCAATGAATTCAGTTCTTACCATAGCTCTCAACCTTAGCACAAAAAACCTAGATGAAGCCAATAATGGGGGAATACAGTCCCAAAAATAGGGACAACTTTCAAATATCCATCTTATACACTTAAAAAATTGCTAGAATAAAAGCTTTTGTGTTACCATGCACTTTCTGAAGAATATGAAGTCTGATATTCAAATGTGTGTCATTTTTAACATTTGTTAACCAGGAAGGTCTGACTTGGAACAAAAGCTAATTTTTAGCAGAGGCCCAGGGAGAAACACTCCAGACAGACACATGTCTTTGTAAGATGGGAGGACACTAGAGGAAACAAACACAGAGAGGGCATACAGACTCCACAGAGAAGGTAAGGCACCCCAGCCAAGAATCAAACCAGAGAACCTCTAGCTGTCAGGCAACAATGCTACCACTGCACCAATGCACTACTGATTTTGCAAGGACACAAAAATACAGCAACCACAGATTTTATGAGGAATAGAACAAGTATGAGGGAAAAATCTGCAATGTTTTTGCAAATGGTGATGGGTAGGGAATTCAGGCTCCTGCCACCTGGGCTCAAGGTACATGGTTCAAGCCTTATTCTCCACCCACCACCATGTAGAACCTGGGGCATTTCACACACACACTGTCCTGCACAAAATGGCTTTGGCTGATCCATGAATCCTCCTGTTTGCAGCTAAGTCCTCCACAAAATGTCTGCCAATCCATGAATCCTCTCCTGTGAAGCAGTTAAGTTCTCTGGCATCCTGGCCTGTGCATGAGTCTCCTGTGAGAGATGGCTAGAGCACCCTGTCCAGTGAGAGTAGGCTGGAGCCTCCATCCTGCAGGTGATGCAATCTGGTGACCTTTTGGTCTGTGTGGTTGTCACTGCACAGAACTCTGGGCTGGAAAGGTGGAGTTTCCTGCCTTCCCTATCTGGACTGCCTAACAGAGCAGTCTGGAGCTCTGGAATGAGCACGCATGTGTGCATGGAGTTCTGGTCTGCATAACACAGCAGTCAGGAACCATGCATGCATGGGCAGAGTCTGTGAATTTTTTTTTTATTTTATTTTTCATTTTTATTGTTTAATTTCTTTATTCTACAGGTGGGGGGGGTTGCAGTCCTGCAGTCCTATAACAAGAGCCGCCCCTGAAAAGATGTGATCTCTTATACAACTAATTCAAGAAACTAAGAAGTCTAATTAAGTCAACAAGGCCAGTTATGAGGTCAGGTTAGCCTCACTGGCTAAGGACAACCAGAAGACCTTCTTGAGCTATGTCCAGAACCATAGAGGTAACACACAACAGTGTGCTAAACTGTGATGAAGAGCACCCCCTACACCAATCAGGGTGCATTACAAAAATCTATTGACTGATAAATTCACCTCATACTTAACCTCCCACTCCCCTCCCCCAACCCAGCCCCACCAGGTGACATCCCCGACAACATACTTCCCCAACTATCAGCAGGGACCAGGTGCTGGCATAATTTGCTAAAGCCAAGAAAACCATCTCCATGGGTCCTGACATCATCCCCGGTTGCCTCCTAAAACAGTTTAAAACATGACCTATTGGGACTACTTAAGCCACTATGCAACTGCAGCCTTGAAACAGGTTAGGCCTCAAGTGAATGGAGAACCATAACAGCCATTCCCCTCCACAAAGGAAAACCATCAACAGATCTAAGTAACTACAGACCCATCAGTATAAAAAGCCTAATATGGAAAGCCATAGAATGAATTATCATTAAAATGATAAATAAGGACATTGGCAACATACAGACACTGGACCCATTCCAATTTGTCTTTGTTAAGGGAAGGTCATGCCTACTTAACCTGGTAGACATTTTGAGAAAGTCACCAAGGCAATGGATGAGGGTAAAAGAGTGCATACAGAGTATCTTGACTTGGCTAAGGCATTTGATACAATATCCAACCCAGGCATTGTTCACAAGCGCTCTGAGCTAGCTGTAAACCCTTAAATAACTTGCTGGATTTCTGGCTGGCTCACAGACTGAACCCAAGCAGTCAGGGTCAATGAGACCACTTACACCAAGAGATGGGTCACCAGTGCAGTACCCCAGAGCTCTGTGCTGGATCTGCTTCTCTTTGACATCTACTTCTTGGAAGTCAAGGCTAACATTAAAGGCCTCTAACTCATCAAGTTTGCAAATGACTGTAAATTGGGAGCTATTATAGATTCCCCCAAGACGCAAGCATCTTGCAAGTGGGTTTAACACAGATGAACGACTGGTGCCAAGGCCATGGCCTAAAACTCAATACCAACAAATGCATGTTGATGCTGTTTGGGAAATTATTAATGCAAGTTAATTAATCCACCAGTAAAACACCCCTAAGAGTTGACTCAATAGTGAGGGATCTGGGAATGTGTGTAGATAACAATCTGGCCTTTGTCCAACATGTAGCTAAGATAATTAGGAAATCATTCTATGGCACCCAACTTATAGGTAAGGGTATGGCATCCAGATACAAGGAAGTTATACTACCACTTTACCCAGCACTTTTCAGACTTCTCATTGAATACAGTGCCCTGTTTGGTATGTATCTATCCAGACACATGCAATAGTTAGGACACCCACAAAGTATTTCGCACCAGGCAAATTCAGAGCATGAATATCCTGTCCTACACTGATTTCTTGAAGGCTCTGTCTCTGTAATCAGTCTCCTACAGGCTGCTGAGAGGCAATCTTTGCCTGGCTTATAGGGCTTCCTCAGAGCCATCCTTGATGGAACTTTTGCACATGAGCAAAACAAACAATGCCAGAAACACTAGGTCCAGGAAGCTGAACTTTGCTTGTGACATAAACAGAACATGCTGGAGAGGCAGATATGTGTCCCAAAGAATCCTGGTACTGGGGAATAATTTCCCCGTCCATGTAAAACAGAGGTCATCCCTGATCCTATTCAAACAAAATCTTGACAATTCGATATTGTAAATTTACCCCTAGTCTGGACCCCATGTCTTTTATGGATAAAGGCCATCAAGAAGAAAAGTATTTTCCTAACTTCCCCCTTACAGATCCTTAGCTATTTGTCTACTAACAAGCCCCTCCCCCATATGATTCTTGGGACCCAAATGGTTTGAAGTACGGGGTTAGGCCTGTAAGGCCCTAGTGGTCATTAGCCTAGTAACAACCTATGAAGCTATGAACTACAGCTTTGATATTTATGTATTACTAATCTTGCAAAAGGTAAAATAGCTTCATTTCTCCTTCTGCAGTATTTTATTTTGTTTAATGTTCTCTAATATACAGAAGGCTAAAGTTGTTCTAAGAAAGATGCCAATTGTCTTTATGATTTAGCATTCATTATAAACTAAACAATAACCTTGAAATTTTCCAATCAAATTTGAAAAATAGATTGAAAATGCAAAAGGAAAAAAATGATGGGAAATCGAGAAAGTTGTTTAAATGAAGTGATCATGTGATGCATGGTTAAATAATATACATGCAGAAAGTTATATAATGTAAGTATGCTTTCATACTGGGAATAGTTAGGATCACCTGGCACCATGTTTTTTTGTGATAGCTTGATGTGTACTGACAACAGTCAAGATCTGTACATAGATTCACTAATCCTACATTATTATGGCCCATCAGTGCTCACTTACTTACTTACTGTATGCTTTCAGTGCTAAGTAGGGCATAACGCTGTACTCACCCAGGGCATCAAAACCCTTATGCATAAGTCTGTATTCTGGTAACATTCCATGCTACTCAACGTAAGTATCAGGGACAGGAATTATTCTCTATGTCCTTCATCAGTCTCCATCTACACATTTTCCTTGCCATTCAAAACAAGTTAACTGCACAAACTACCCCCTCAAGTAGCATTTTCAGCTATTTACTTGACTTTCACTTTTATGTGGAAGACAATTACAGGACAGAATTTCTTTTTGCCCAAGTGATGCAATAAATGCAGACTTTATTAACTGCTGGAATGCAGAGCTATGTTTTCTTGAATGGTAATGTGGGAATTTTGTCTCTGACACAGAATCCTCTCAATATCTCTCCCTTTATAGCTTTCTAATACCCCCAGAATACAATTCAAGCTATTTACATTCACCAGTATATCTGAAATTAGTCTTTTCTCTCTTCATACTCTGTTAACCGTCTCCTTCCAGTTTGTCTTGATTTTTTTTTTTGTTCTGTACACCACACTTGCTGATTATTTTTTCCTTCTGGATGCATCTTAGGCCCCTAGCTTCTCCCCTCAGACATTTCTAATTACCTATATGCTTGCTACTCAGCTCACCTCATATTTAAGGCAACCCAGTTATTTTCTTTTTCTGTGTTTAAATCTTTTCTTAAAGCAGGACTTCCTTTCCTTATACTCTTTCTTGATGTGCCATTTATGTTTTCTCCAGTGGCTGCTGTTCCCTTATCTTTCCATATTGGTTCCCCACAGCAGATTCAACTCTACCATCTGCAAATCTCATATTTCTCTCCTTATTTTTGCCTTCGGACTCAGTTTGGAGGTCATACATTACACTATAATTTGATTTCGGCTACTCATTTGCTCTCTCACCTACCACATCAATCCATCTGGATGTTCCTTTGTTCACTAAGGACATCCTCCTGCTTAGCCTGACTTCCGCGGTTGTCCTATCCCTTCTCATCCTGTTTACTGGATGTTATCTATTAATAAAATCCTTTACTTAAATGTACCAAGAAAACTAGTGTAGGGAATGCCCCTGTTAAGCACTACACTGAAATCAGCTCTACAGGACTAAATATATGCTGCTGTTTATAATTTAGCAAACTCCAGACAGTCCAGATTATATTGTGCCAAGTCCTTTGAGTTTACAATGGCAGTTAAAAACCTTCCAGATTCACACTGATTTATTTCTAGCCACATTCTTCATGTGATAAAAGACGATCTCAGTACAAGAATCTAACCACTCCTCAATAGCCAGTCTCTTGATTAGCCCTCCCATTTTAGAATATCTTCCTCTAGTCTGCTACATGGATGACTCCACTTCTTTCCAGGTAGCTGTATAATTCTCATTCACCCAGTATAGCCATATTCTTTGTTGGGGGTCTATGAACTAATTTATAAGATCTATGAACTAATTTATAAAATGCAGTAATACAAAACACCTATCAGTATTCCCACAATTAAGGTAATATCACTCCCCATGTAAATCGGTTAACTCCAGCAGGAGCATTAATATGACTGTCTGGGCCAAATACACCTGTGAAAGTAAAATAAAAATTTGGATCAAATAGGCCTTTCAATGGACTAATGGCTATAATAACGCTCCCTTTGTCTCTAACACTTGCCTGAATTGTTTCAAAAGTTCAGAATAGTTAGAATTCTCTCCTCTTACACTATAATGCCTGCAGTAACACCCACATATTTCAACTTCTACCTTTAAGGACTGATATGGCTGCCAGCAGGCATTCAGCCACCATTTTATCCATGTTAATTTTATACCAGAAAGATTTCAGATTATATAGACCCAACTATTACCTTACAGACAAACTTAGGTTTTCTACTGCAGAATCACACTTGCAACAATACCTTCCACACTGTGCAAATGTCTTATTGTGTTTCCACCCATTAGACTCATGTACGCACACAACAGAATTGCACACTTACTCACTGATCATCACAAGACCAACCATTGCGCTTCACTGTGTGACCTACACTGGTTAGAGTTTAATATACTCCTGTCATTAAAACTCTGCATGTTGCCCATAAACATGTCTACAGCTCACATTGTCCTTCCTTGTCTGATGCTAACAAATACAAGATTCCTCTGCTATAATTTGGGATCTTAACTCTTTGCTTCTTTATAATCTTGCAGAGTTCAGACACTGTGACCACTCCATCCCCAACTTAATATGTTTATGCCCTAAATGCTTGACTGCATAAGAATCTACAGCATTCCTTAAGTGTGGAATGATCACTGGATTTGTGCTTCTTACACAGAGGCAAAATCCTTAGTCTACAGATAAACACTCTCACGTATTGTTTTATGACTTTGATGGCTAGAACTCCATTCAACATTGGATCTGCACTTCAAAATATTTCTGTCTTATTGCCTTAATTAAAAGTCAGCCCTGGTTTCAGCTCAGCATAGAAACCAGCTTTAAGCTACTGTAATTTTCTCATTCATGACAGTTCCTGACTTGGCAGAAACTGTATGATGCAACTCCAAACTCTGTGGATTATAGGGTCCCTTATGGTAGCTTAAGCTCCTACAGGAACATGATCTGAAATGGCTATGTTCATGTCCAAATACATTTAATTAGTTGCACATGCCCTTTTATAATAAAGATATGACCAATCTTCAATTAAAGTCTGCACAGATGCAAATAGTATGTGTGAGCACCCTTTGGCTGGAGGACAATGCCCCCTCAAATTCTGACAAAGCAGGTTGTGACCATCAGAAAGAAACTAATATTCTGTTTCCTACTACACTGTTATGAGAATGTGTCAATGTTAATGCATCTGGGTAGTAATCCAGATGTTGTTATATGACCTCTGTTTTATTCTCCTGCTTCTGTTAATCAATTTTTGTTGCAATTCTTTGATATCTTGTCAGATCCAGGATAGTCGTGCTTGGGATTGTTAGTCATAGACAAGTGTCTGTTTGAATACTCTTCCTATTTTGATTCACACACCTTCTTCATGAATGGACTCTACTTCTGTAACAGGAATAGTATTCTTATTAATATGGATCAGGAGATACTCCCAAGCATTTTTTTCTTGGCTATACATTTTGGCTCCTTATTGACATGTCAACACTTAACATGTCAAATGCCAACAAGCTGAAAAAAAGACCAAAACTACAGTAGAGTTAATCCTGAACATTGCTCTTCTGTTTTAAACTTTTTGGGGGAGGACAAGCCCCCTGTACCCCCCAATGTGGGGGCAATTTCCCATACCCCCAAACTTATATATACTAACTGCCATACTTCAGCAAAAAGGGAATATTCTGAGAAATGGCCATCTTGGACTTAGTATGTGTAAGTCTGTTTTTTCAGCCATTTATTCTCTATGTTTTGGGACTCTCAGGTGGGTCCTGATATTTCAAATGGTTACCTTACCAATTTTACCAACTTGTTATCAAATGCAGTCCTTAATCCACTAATAACAGTTAGGTGTAATATAACAATCGCAGAAGTATGGAGTGCTTTTAATATTTATAATCATTGACTAGCATCACAGAGCACTTCAGCTGTATCCTAATGGGTTAAACATTCTATATAAACTCATTAATACTTAACTTCAGTGTAAAATTAACATAATTACACAGGGACAACATTGCTGCTTCTTAATGAATACTGCATGTAGATCAAACTTTATGCTTCATAATAAATAATAAAATGTAGATCACACTGTATTTTATCAACATTTTCAATGGAAAAAACACTGATAAAACTTTAGTTGCTATACATTTTGCTCTTCTTTCTTTCTCGGTTTGTATTATTCGTGTTCTCCTATGACCTTTCAGTTTGCCTCATTAAGTCTTTCAGTTGTTTGCTGATCTATCTGCTTCATCTAGATGTTCCATTCCCCCTTCATGGACATTTCTAAAGTTCAAAATTGTTTTCACAATTAGGGACAAGATTTTCAGTTTTAATCCTGTCCTTCTTTTCCTTATGAATCTAATTTTCTGTGGGAGATCTGGCATTTTTTACTGCAATCAGCTGGATGAGAATACATAGTTGATAACAATACATACTGGTCATGACAGAGAAAAAAGATGCCTTTCATAAAGGTGCTGCAACCTTAGAATTATTCATATAAGCAAATTATTATACAAACATTTACATATATGCTTAGAACTTTCAGGGGTGTGATCCAGATTTTTTCCTACCACTACAGTTAAATTCTGCTTCTTTTAAACAGTAGTGAAATTCACACACATACACACACACACACACACACACATATAAATATATATATATATATATATATATATATATATATATATATATATGGGAACACTTTATAATCTCAGAATTCTTAAATGATGAATTTCTGTATCTCGAGACTATAAAGCCGAATGTTGAAAATAGCTTAAGTTCATAATCTCGAATTCGAATATCTCAAATTTGCGGTTATGGATTTACACTACGTTGTTTCTTGGTTTGTGTGTTGATGGTGCGTGGTGCCATGTGGATCTAGGTGTTATGTCAGGTAAGTGAGTGTTTTGTGAGGGTTTTGAGTGGGAGGTAGTGTGTATGTGAGTGTGCTGATATGTTTGATGTGTGTGTGAGGGACTGGAGAATGTGCTTGTGTGAGTTTGCTTTTGTTTCTTGTATGTGCGATCTCGGAGTTAGTATATATAAGTAGGGGGTGCAGCCCCCATTTGGGGGGTGCCCTGCTTATGTGTGTATGAGTTGTGTACGTGTGTAGTTTTGTGTTTTAAATTGTAATGTGGGTGTTTTGGTGTATGTGTGATGTGGTGTGTGTGGTTTGTTTGGGTTTTTGAATTTCGTGGTTTTGGGCTCGGGGTTTTGTAGTTTCAGTGTTTTGTGGATTCGGTTTCATGGTCTCAAGATACTGAAATTCAGTGTTTCCGTATTTCGAGATTATGAAGTGAATATGAATATATATATATATATATATATATATATATATATATATATATATATATATATATATATATATATATATAGAGTGAGGATTGGGGAATTTACCCTTTTCCCCTCAGTAGTGTAATCTCAGAGTTGGTATATAAAATATGCAGGAGGTGTGGGATGCAAAAATATAGAAAAAAGTAGATTTTTGTTGTTTTTTTTGAAGTTTGAGGGTTTGGAAACTCAATCATATCACCTCAACAATATGAATTTCAAGTTTCTGAAAACTCGAGCTTCTGACATAAATATATATATATATATATATATATATATATATATATATATATATATATATGTATATAGACACACACATATTCACAGTATACATGTATGCACAATTTAAATATTTGTGAGTATATATTTCTGCAGATTTACATTTTTATATTTCTTTTACACTTCTATAAATGTGTACTTGTATATATTTCTTATACATGCAGATCTGTATTAATGCACAAAAGCATTTCAGCACTTAACCCTTAACATTTACGCTGTGAACATCAGAAAGAAGCTAACATTAACAACCCTTGGGGAAAAGTCTTATCATTGACTGACACTATACAATAATTGATCAGACACTGATAATGGATTGGACTTACTTATAAAGTAACTGTATACATTAAGATCTGTTATAGTGTCAGGCTAATGTAAATAGTGTACATAGTTATTTAAGATGTTATGTATAAATATTATGGAATTCATTCAAATGTATTTGAAAAATAAAAAAAAAATGTTGAGAAAAAAAAAGAAAGAAACAACATTTTTTAATCTTATAAAATTATATTATATTAATATTTATACAATATTTATATGGTATGGATTTTAAGCCTATTTTATAAGATTAAAGGTGTATAAATACTTACTATAGAAATCTGGCCTTCTCACTGTCATCTAGTCTACCCACTCAGTCAGCTAGTCAGGCCTATGCTTCTGGAGATCATCATACCTGTGATGGCACTGGGGGCCAGAGCAGATGATTCCTTTCAGGGATAACAGGTACTCACTCAGTCTTGCCAGATGCCAATTTTTCCACTCTGTGTCATGTACTGATGACTCATTTTTTTGGTATGAATCCATTAAGAGGTAAACAATAATTTTGATCTTCTTGTCAGATCAGCTTGTAGCTCAGCCTCTTGCCTTCACAGGTGCTGCCATTTTACAAACAGCCAGTGTCAGAATGAAGAATGTTAAGTACAGAACTGGAGTAAAATAACACATTCTCCTTAAACTCTCTCGACTCAAAATGGACCTTATTCTCCCAGTGGCTAGCTAAGGAGAATGTGTTATTTTATCGGCGATTTGTGGATGATTTGTTTTTCCTATGGAGGGGTACTATCCCTGAACTGGATATGTTTTTTAAAGGTATGAATGCCCTTTCTGAGTGTTTAAAATTTACAATGGTTTTCTCCAATACACAAATTGAATTTTTGGAGTTATATGTAGAAAAGTTACAGGGCTCACTAATTAATACTGGGGTGTTTAGGAAGACTTGTTTTAGGAATACTTTGCTATGCAGGAGTAGTATGCATCCGAATTATGTCTTCCGTAATCTTATTCGTGGCCAGGGTATTAGAGCTTCTAGGCTCAACCCCACCTTAGTTGGTTTTCACATAGAGATTGCTCAATTAGAAGACAGACTAACACAGAGAGGTTATAATCGGACTGAGATCACTAAGTGCTGGTCTGATTTGGATGTGTTGAGGGGTGATATAGCAGCACCTTATTATGGACCTAGGACGAATGCAACATGTGTTTCGAAGAATATTAATGAATCTGTAAGAATATCTTTGTTTTTTACAAGAGACCATCAGTCATTGAAAGATATTTTTAGGCTTCATTGGCCCATTTTACAAGTTGACCCTGAGATAGGTGGTATAGTTGGTCAGAATCCCTCGTTCATCTTTAGGAATACTAAAAATCTAAAGAGGTTGCTCTGTAGTAGGGATGATCAGTCTTTTGACTCAGTGGAACCTGGTGTTACTCTACCATGTGGTAGATGTAACTTTTGTCGATTTATTAATAGGAGTGAGTTTTTTGTACATCCTGACCTTGGGAGACGCTTTGTTTTTAAGGTTAATGCTGAGTGTGACACTCCGAATGTGGTTTATTTAGCTGAGTGCACACTTTGTGCATCCTTCTACGTTGGTAAAACTAATAGGCCCCTAAGAGATCGCTTAAGGGAACATCTTTATTGCATACGTAGAAAGGCTGAGCACAATGCTCTTTCTAAACATGTTATGAAGCATGGCCAAGAACATGTTTTTTCTTTCAGGGTCATTGATATTATTAAACCCACTATTAGAGGTGGGGATCTTAGTAATCACACTGAGTATAAGGAGAATAATTGGATGATCCTACTCAGAGCTGATAGAGGGAGGGGACTTAACGAACGTGTCTCTATTAAACCACTACTTAAGAAAAGGAGGGTGCCTAAATGATTTTTTATGATGATTTTTATGTATTTTATGTTTTAGGATATTACTTATTTTGTATATATGGTTAGGTAATTTTTCTGTTTAGTTTTTTACAGTGTTTATTTATTTCAGTGTTTGTATTATGGATTAGATGTTCTTATTTATCTGATGTATCTTTAAATATGGATGCATTATTATGTATCTTATTTGATTGGATGCTTTGAATTTTGGTTTGAGTATTTATAGACCTCTTATTTCTTTTGTTTGTAAGGTCTGATGAAGCAAGTTTGTGAAAGCGCTAACCTCGTTTAAATAAAATTGTCCATTATTTTTAGACTCTGCATCTCAGTTGTTTTGATATTCATTATAGTGTATGTCGCCTTGGTCGTTCCTTCAATCAGTGGAACTCTTTGGATTTTATACTATTATACATTTGTTGATGATACTGTACAGGTTAATACAATACAATTTTAACTGGCTAATTTAGAGTTGATGTGTATATGAATATAAGTACTGTGTCACAATAAATGTTTCTGTACTCAGATTTTTGATTTATATATTTAACATTTGTTGACCAGGAAAGTTTGACTAGGACAGAGCCTATTTTCAGCAGAGACATGGGGAGAAATGCTCCAGATCCATGTCTTTGGAATATGGGAGGAAACCAGAGTACCCGGAGGGAACCCACACTAACTCAGGGAGGCATGCAGACTCTAAACAAAAGGCACCCCAGCTGAGAATTGAACCAGAGAGCCTCTTGCTGTGTGTTGCAACAAAGTTAACCACTGTACCACTGTGCCACCCAAATTTATTTGTGATGAAACCATACATGTTTTCTTTGTTGTGTTATTTGATTGATGAGTGGATCAAGCTTCAGTATGTTACTTCTGAATGTTGTTTTAGGTAAATGAATGATGCAGCAACAGGGATCCAGATAGAGAAAGAACAATTTCAACCATGAGGAGAACCGGGACTTTATCACTTTATCACTTTGTCAAAACTCAAATGAGTGAACGCTCATTTGTCAAACACCTATTCAGCGAAAACACTTTTCATCAAATGATGTTTTAAGTGAAAAGTTTCCTAGGGCAAACTGATGGCAGTCTGCCCTAGCAACCATAGTGACTGTAAACAAAACTATAAAACTTAACACTTACTCATGTGGGGGACTACGCCCCCCCCCCCAACTAAATATACTAACTCTGAGATCGCACTACAGTGGGTAAAAGGGCAAATTCCAGGTGATGGCCAACCATCGGTTTGCCTTAGGAAACTTTTCTCTTAAAACGTTGTTCAATGAATAGTGTTTTTGATGAATAGGTGTTCAACAAATGAGCGGTCACTCATTTGAGCTTCGACAAAATGATATAGACCCAAGGAGAACTACTTCTTCATGGCTATCCTTAGGATATATGGCAAACACCTTTTTGGAAAAGGGGGACCCAAACAAGCTAAGAAAGAAAAGGCCTGGAACCAAATGGTGATGGATATAAATGCTGTTGGCAGAAGGAATCAGACAGTAACCCAGAGTAAGGAGAGCTAATGATATGGTAGGACTTGCCAGAGCAAAGACAAGACAGAATACAGTTGCCTGTAGCACTATGGTGGGGAAGGGGCTCAAACACTTATTCCTTTAACATCTGATGAGGAATACCTCCTCTCTATTCAGGGGATGACTATGAAACAGATGACAATATCACTGGCATAATCAGAGGTGGTGGGAACACTGGCTATTACCCACGTTTGGAAATCAACAAACATCTACTCAGGAAGGTTGGTTTGAGCACTATAACTTATTTACATAGGGAAATGAATGCTAAACAGGAATGATGATTACATATAATACATGACAATAACTGTTAACAGGTGAACCCCCACTTCTACACTTCATGACATTGAACAGAGTGTGCATGGTAAGTGTCCTCCTCACTTCCTTACACAGCATACAGTAGTGTAGACCAACATTTGAGTAGCGATATATTCAATTAATTCTTTACAGGGTCAGCAGCACTAATTAGCAGTTCCACATAAGAGTAAATTTAGAGAATAGTAGTAGCAGAATGGCTGATGGTGAAAATGATAACATAGCTGCATTTATGCGACAGCCTCAGGAAAGTAGTGTAGCACAGAGTCGCCAAGTTTAATGGCAGGATCTCACACAACACAGCATGACAAAATAAAGTACATGATGGAATTACACTACAGGTTGTAGAAAGAGGGAGAAAATAATCTATGCACATCTTCATCAATATCTCAAGATCCAAAGAAACACCTTCTGGATGATGTCAGAAATTCACAGGTAACAGTGTCCATAGTGACATCTTTACAAAGGGGTGTAAAGCACAGGCATATGTCACAGCTACTTCCGGAAGCCTGTAAAGCATTGTCTGCCCAGCAACTAATGTGCCATGACATTGTTAAATCTCAGTACACTGCCACAGAAAGTCATCTAGAAATTATCAGAGTCCTCCAGGGTTTATCTGAAGATTTCCAGTACTAAATGTAAATGTCAGAGAGTATGGATAATGCCATGATGTCACACCAAGCATCCATATCTGCCTCCATTTCTACACTAAAAAGGACTTACCATACTCAAATGGGAGTCAGTGCTGGAAAGGGAGGAGGACGGAGCTTATTGTTCAGACATATGGGGGCATATCACATTGCACTATACGTGATTCTCAAGAAGGGAGTGGAAATAGTGGGGGTGGAGGGACTAACACAACAGAATTCATACAGACTATGTCAACATTCATCTACACATAACAGAACCTCTTGTTCAAAGTCTCAGTCCCACAGCACTGTGAGATCAATGTCTGTAGGATCACCTGTATCAAGTAGGTCATGACATCACAACAAGTCACGAACCAGCTAACATGACAGCCCCTCCTCAAGAGCATATGAACCTCTACCTATCCTATCTTTAGGAAATGTGTGTGACATATTTGACTTTAACCTACTGTGATTCAGGGTACACATTTTAAGTACTTACAATGTGAAATGTATAGCATTTGACTTCTATACACTTATGTTATTACATAACTTGAAATGCAATGGATGTGTGTGTGTGTGTGTGTGTGTGTGTGTGTGTGTGTGTGTGTGTGTGTGTGTGTGTGTGTGTGTGTGTGTGTGTGTGTGTGTGTGTGTGTGTGTGTGTGTGCGCGCGCGCGTATGTATGCATATATGTATGTATGTATTTCCATGGTTAGTACTCAGACTATTGCTGAAATGGCTTGATTGCCATCTATGGCCACACAGCCTCCCACTCCTGGCTGATCACAGTATCACAGTTGTGGGTACAGAAATTCCTGAGACACCACCAGTTAGATATATATATATATATATATATATAGAGAGAGAGAGAGATAGATAGATAGATAGATAGATAGATAGATAGATAGATAGATAGATAGATAGATAGAAGTATATGTGAGTTTAGGGCAGTTGGTAGAATGATCAGCTACATCACCTGTTTGGTCAACAAACATATGGTTGACAGGTGTGTAAGATTGTCATTCCCAGATAAGGGAATACTCCGTTTCTCTGGGGATTGTGTGATCTCTGAATTAGTATATATAATTAACAGGGAATGTAAAGGCTTGCCCCCTACAAAAACACTTGCATTTTGGTTTTCTGCACTCCAGGGTTATCCCAAGAGCATGAGCAGAACATGTTGACATTTGGTGTTTCGACATAATAAGGCTAATATTCTGGATGTCGGCATAACTGTTCATTCTGTAACTCAGTATAAGATACTTTGCATATGCATACATTTCACTTCAGTAAAAGTAGTGCTTACGTGTAAAAGAAATATCTGGAAAGAAAGGTGTAGGGATTAACATTCAAAGCTCCACTGATTTACACCATTAATGGCCCATCCATTATGAAGATTTCTAATTCCGCAATGATACAGCTGACAATTGTCCAGAGGTTCATAGGTAGGTACTAGGCTGTTGGCCCTATGGCTTATATAAGCCTAGCCAAAAAGTTACCCTGACTTTCGCCACCCAAGAAAATTATTTTCCTGTGCCCCTATCGAGCAGAGCCACAGAAGTGATCCCCAGGGTGAATTTCATATTTCCCTTCCAATCATCAAGATTTTTCTTGAAGAGTGCTAATAAGGAACTTTGTTTGATATAGATAGGTAGTTTATTCCAGAGTATGGGAAGTCTCTGGGACTGGAATCTATCCCTCCAGCATGTTCTGTTTATTGTGGCGACAAGGTTTAGGTCCCTAGAGTGTGTAGCTCGGAGGGATTGGGATTTCTTTAAGTGGAGCATGTCCAACACCTTTGGGTTTGACATAACTTTGTATGTTAGGCAGAGATCACCTCTGAGTAGGCAATATGCAACGGAGTAAAGCTGCAGTTTTTTGAGACGGTCTGCATAGAGCATCTGTTTGAGGCCGGTAATCCTCTTTGTGAGGTATTCCTGCAGCCTTTCCAGTTGTTGTAGATGTCTTGTGAGGTACATACCAAAAGGGGCATTGTACTCTATAATGGGGTCTAATGAGTTATGAGTAGAGGGGAACAATGACCTCTTTTTTCCTGGATGAGAAACCTTTTGTGATGAGGTGTGCCACGTAGAAGGATTTCCTGACTACTGTGCCAATGTCATTATCAAAGGAGAGACTACTCTCCACTTGTGACCCAAAGTCTCTTATCACACTTTTGGTGTTAAGCAGACTACAGCCTGTGTGGTAGTTCATGGGTACAAAGTTTTTACCAAAGGGGATGACAATGCAATTTTTGATATTGAGCTTGAGGCCATGGGTTTGACACCAGGCATCTGTCTCAGTGAGGCCCTTTTGTAGGATGTCTACAGCTTTAGGAGTTTAGATTATGGCTTCTAGTTTGCAGTCATCTGCGAACTTTGTTAGCCAAAAACCTTCTGTGTTAGCCTGTACTTCAGAGAAGTAGATACCAAGCAGGAGGGGACCCAGGACTGAACCCTGTGGTACTCCAATTGTCACTGGTCTGAAGTCGGATTTGGAGTCTGCTACTTTTACAGTGTGGGTTCTGTCCATGAGCCAGCTGGCAACCCATCTTGTGACATAGGGATTTATACCTAGTTTAGTGAGTTTATCTATAATTCCAGAGTGGGTGATGGTGTTGAAAGCCTTGGCGAGATCTAGATAGGCTGTGTGAACCACCTTACCCTCGTCTACAGCTTTGGTGACTGCTTCAAAGAAGTCTGTCAGGTTTAGGAGACATGATCTGCCTTTTACAAACATGAACTGGGTGGGGTCCAGAGTTTGGAGATTACCAATGTCTTTGGTTATAAGTCCAGAACTTAAAACAAATATTGCAAAGTTCTAACAGAAACACTCCTTAAAAAAATGATTACGTGAGTGTCCTGCCATCTGCACTGGCACTTTTGCCACTTCATCTTAGCATTATACAGCTGATGAGTTATTTCTGAGGACACAAGTTGCATATGACCAAGTGAAATATTATGATGTGCAGTACCTTAAGAGAGAACTGTCAATCATTTCTAATATGTAATAGTTAAACCTGAGAAAACATTGCATAAAAACAGCATGTGATGCATTTACTATTAAAGTGTAAGTTATGAACTCATGTTAAATGCAAGATAAGTTTGCAAATTCAAATACTGAAATAACACTTTTAATTAAATGTACCATTTCAAGAGATTTAATATGTGCATATTTACATGTACTCCTAAGCAAAATTTCTTATGCAAAACAGTTACAATTTTTATTCCTTATATGATGACTTATGACATCACCGAACAAGTGTCAATGAGCAATCAGGCATGACGTTTATGAACAGTAATATGGGTATTTGTTTTGAAATAAAAATATATATAACGATATAAGGGATGATCTGATGAACAGTGACAGGAGACCATGTGCCACACAGCATAGCCCACACATATGACAGCATGCCTCACCTATACTCTACTTGGGTCCCTTAATACAGCTAACAGCTGGACATCGTTAGTCATAGTAGGACTGCAGCTAGGAGCTGCAGTGTCAGCATGGGTCACTTCAACACCAGACTGCTGCATGATCGTATTGTGCAGAATGAAACACACAGAAAACATACTGCATGCAGTAGCTGGGTCATACTGAAGGGCAACTCCAGACTCGTCCAGTCATCTGAATCTCCTTTATATCATGCCAAATACTCTCTCATTGACAATATGAGTCAGGGACAAGCTGTAGTAAAATTATCTTATACAGCTTCACTTGGATTTCTCACTGCTGTCATGAACCATGGCTCCAGCGGATATCCAACATTACCTGAAAACAAAAAAAGAGAAAAAGTAAAAAAAAAATACTGTTTAATATTAAGCAATATACTTTACTATGAATAACTACTTAAATGATAAAAAATTACACTTCTCAACAAGATGATTACTGGACATCCTACCATGCAGGAATATGTGGTAGAGTGAGCTAGTGTATGCCAGATAAGGAAATCATGTACTTCCAGGATGCTGGGTAGACATGTTGGTGATGCATCCATATGCATCACACAATACCTGGCAGTTGTCTTTTCTAGAATTTGTGTAATATTATAGAGGAATATGTTTACACTAGGAGATCTAGTGGATTAGGGTATAGTTTGTCTTTCTTAAAAAAACTTTATTGACCTGTTTCAAACATTATACTACCATACATGAATATAATTTGCTATAGTATACCAGAACCTATAACTCTGTTTGTGCTTAGTATTCAGTAAGAAAATCTACTTTTTTCTTAAGTTGTACTGCAATCATTCTATTACATCATTGTGATTTAACTAGACTGCAGGTAGTGTTCTTTGTATAGCATGTATAGGATGCCATCATATATAAATGCACGAGGTAATGAGAGCCCCAGCTCATATTCTTAGTCTCTGAGTTGGTCCACTATGTTTCTCAGTAGTTCTACTCACTGGAAAGTGCACTCACTGAGTGCACAGGGCTGTTGTCTAAACTAGTTAAGTGTTCAGGAGGTTGGGAAACAGCTGTGGTCATGTATCATTGCTCCCTACTAACTAAGGGATGGGAATGGGGCATTTCAACTCTGCACACCACCCCACTCTGCTGTGCAGTATACTTGCACATACTTAGATGCACATAGTCTGCAACTGGAGGCTGAGGGAACCAAACCCAGGAAGATAGTTATCAGCTCATCCACAGCTGATAGTCATAATCCTCTGTGTCACATGCCAGAGAAACCCTTTCCCTAAGCGCATGACATCAGGATGCTTACAGATGTCACATATAGGGGAACAGGGATTTACCACAGAGCAGTGTAATATATGTTTAGTACTAGTATCCATCAGTAATGTTAAATTCAATAATGCCTGTCATATATTACTTTTTATATTAGCAAAAATATATGTTGGCATATTAGGCATTATTGAAATTGAAGTTGCAGACTGATAGTGATACTAAACCAGCATTGTGCATCATCATGGATATGTCCCTGTTCCTCTAAAGTACAACAAAATCCATACTGATATATTATGTATAGGTGAGAGTTCAAAGTTCACTGCAGGAGAGGGCTGTGGGCGGCTTGCTTCTCAGAGAAAAAAATGCCCATCTCAAACTGATAGTTTATCACTTTTATTTATTTTTTTATATTTGTTAACCAGCTAAGAAGACTGGTACTAGGACCCTTTTCAGCAACTACCCAGGCCAAAAGACAAAACAAGAGAATATGAAACATGCAGCCACATTGAGAAAACATAATTTTGCATTGGGAATGTATGCACAGCATGATTTTAGAGATAGACATTATTATTCAGTTGTGATTTCTATATTTACAGTAGAAGCCCTATTGTTTGTTTTAAACATACTGTACATGGTATACAATCATTGTATGTTTGACGTGTGACATTTAAACAATTATTAACAACTTACTTTGTGACATTTGTAATCAGTCTAGCAAACAGCTTTCTAACCGAATAAATACCCTGGCATTCCAGTATATAGATTTTTAACTAAAATAGATGGGTCAGTCGATTAATATTACATGTATGGTGATCCACATGCAAATTCTAGTGATTAGAATGGGTTAAGGTTGCACTTACAACTCCTCTCCTGAGCAAAGTGATTGTAAGAAGAGATTTTACGGACTTAAGAATGGAAGCCAGACTGATGTTTTCAGCAGATAGGTGCAATTCTGAAGAAAGCACTTTCAGGGCTGAATAGTTTAGAGTGTTCTAACAAACTGTAGATCACGAGTTGATCTGAGTGAAATCTCTCAAATATATAGTAAATTTTTGAATGGTGGACAGTATTTATTAAAAAGCAGTTTGTGGCTAAGGGTCTCTAGTAGGAAAGAGGTTCCAGAAGCAACTGATAGCATTTGCTTTTTTGAAGGGTGATACAATGAAGTTCATAGGCACTGTCCTGGTGTATGAACCTTAGCACCTTGTTCTCAGTTGGCTGAATAACAGAAATGTTGTGGTAAAAATTAGCTGTTATAATGGGGAGTCCACATTCTAACCTGGGTAGATTTACATTTATGGCTATGGCCTGACTTGTCTCTGGGGTAAGTTGCTTTGAAATTTTATATGACACCTTTTACTGATGGATCACATTTCCAGTTTGTTTTTGAGTGTGTCTCTGAAAGTTGAGGGTTTGGTCAATAATCATCCCTGGTTATTTCTGTGTGGTTGTGACTCAGAAGGAGGTCTTTATGGGGTCTGTGATAGTTAGGGGTGCATTTAATTGCAGTTTCTCTGTAGCTCCCAGTAATGTGGAGTTGTTTTTTTTTTCCTGGTCTATATTAGTTTGGCGAAAACACTTTCCAGCGAACCTGCATTCATCGACCGTCATTCAGCGAAAACCACTTCCACAATTCGCTGAATACTCCCAGGTTAAAGATGTAGTTGGCCAAGTACACAACTTTGCCCTTTCTCCACTATAGTGCAATCTCAGAGTTGATATATATAGTTGGGGGGCACAGCCCCCATATCAGAGGGGTGTGGGGCAAAGCCCCCCCCAGTTGGGTGGGTTCAATTTAGCTAGATGTGGGTCTGTTGTGTTTCAGGGCAAGTATTTCTTTGTCCTAGGAGTATTCAGCAAATCCCAGAAGCGATTTTCGCTGAATGACTGTCGATTAATGCGTGTTCACTGCAAAGTGTTTTGGGGTGAACTAATATAGACCTGTTTTTTCCAGCAACAGCAAGTTGATGTTAGAGTAATGGACACCTGCTGTGGTGATGACAATATCATCTGCATATAATATGCATCTGATGTTGGGCAAGTCCCATGGTAAGTCATTAATGAATAGTGAGAAAAGAAGTGATCCTAGAACAGAATCTTGTGGGACCCCTTTCTCTATAATTCCAGTTATGGGCAAACCTTCTGAGCTTCTGTTGACAAAGGTCCTTTTTGACAGATAATTGTAGAACCGGCTAGTCACATTCTGTAAAAACCCACAGAGTTGTAGCTTCTGAAGTAGCAGTGTATAGTCAACTGTTTCAAAAGCTCTTTTTAGGTCAAGGAATATGGCTCCTGTTCGGAGTTCTGCTTCCACATTCTTAAAAATTTTGTTGGTTAGCAAGTAGATGGCTGTGAGGGTACTATATTTACAGTAGAAACCCTATTGTTTGTCACTCAGGATGTCATACGTTCTGATGTATTCTAGTATTTGATCATATACGAATTTCTGTTTGATCAGCTTGGCTTGTCCAAAACTTGGCATCTGCTCAGCTGGTATGGCCAACTTGTTTTACAAGCAGCAAAATCCCAATTTGTAACCTCTGCAGAAACAAGACTAAATAGTGTGCTATACAAAGTTGAGCAAAACAAACTGTTTGTCTTGAATTTACTTTTGACCTGAGATGCCAACACACGCATACTGTAGGTCTCTTACTTCTACAGACACATGTTAATGTTTATATATATATATATATATATATATATATATATATATATATATATATATATATATATATATATCACCAATTAATTAATGTCCCAAAATCAGGCAGATATATTTTCTCACTTTTTGCTTTGTATGTGCCGCTAGCAAATATTTTTTCTGTCTCTAGCATCTAGTATACTGAACTGTATACAGTTACTTGAGTTTCATTAAGTTTAACTGCCTAAGCAGTTTCCCTCTGTGACCCATAATGACAGATGGGTACATTTATTGCAGTGAAATGTAGGAAAGCCCTCTGAGTTATATTGTATGCATCCTACATACAACAGAGCAAAGCCACATATTACTTTTCTGCCTAAGTCTCCTTATAATGCATGCTTTTTTTCTCTGTTTACCTTCTGTGTCCATGCCTCAAACCATCCATCCTCTGCTTACTACATAGTTTAATTTCTGTTACACAAATTGTCATGGTTTCCCAATTCCATCTGCAGCATTCCCTAGAAAATCCATTGCATTTATTCTGTATGAAAGTGTCCTTCTAATGCGAATGGCTAGGTTACGTTTATGCATGCTCCTATACCTCTTGGAAAATACTGACATTTATTCTAGATACCATAGTAACAGTAGATCAAGAAAACTCAGTGGTAGTTCAGGAACCATTCTAAATTCTGTTGTCTGTGAAATGTTCACAATGTCAGTATGTCTAAGCATTTGTCTTCCCTAGTATTATACTTATTTACTTGCATTTGTTTACCAGGAAAGTCCATCTTGGAACTGAAATCCCTATTTTCAGCAGATGCCCAGGATGAAAAGCTCCAAAACAAGGAAGACAGGGTTGGTGCTAGCATTTTGTAGGCCTCTAGCAAGTTTCAAGTTGGGGGCCCTACTCAGGAGACTATAAAGTGTGACCACATTGCCATTACACCCCCTTCCCTGTCAAGCTCATCCAGCACCATTTTACTCACATTATAGTGTTACTACATTCAGATCATTAAGTATTGGTGTGCCAACATACACAAACTGACTAGCATTTAATACTAATGTTAGATTATGACAAACCCCTGCACTACAGCAAGGTAGCCACTCAGAGGTGCATGCACACTTACTGTATACTCCTCAACTGCCCAGATTTTCACAGAATTATCAGATTTTACTCATTTTTGGTCTGTTCCTCAAAATTTGTAGTTTTCTGGATTTTTTTGTGGCAAATCAGTGAGGGTTGAATTCACTAAATAATGAGAGGCATTTGAGTATGACTTCATATCCTTCAGAAAATACATGGTAACATAAGACCTTTTATTCTAGTAAAAGTTTATGAGTAATATTTAAAATTTGTCCCGATTTTTGAGGCTGTCCCCCATTATTTTTGGCTTTGTCCAGATTTTTTGTGCCAAGAGATTGAGAGCTACGACTGAATGGCATTAAATAGCAATGTTGCATTCTGACAAGCCTCTGTACTGCATCAAGGTAACCAGTCTCACAGAGGTATACAAAGACACCAACACTGACTCCCACACACAGTACAGACACACAAGACAAATACAGTAATGCAGCAAGGCTGAACAAAGACACCCACACAGACTCCCTCGCACAGGACAAAGACACACAATGCAAAGGAACATACGGACGATAACAGAATGCTGTGGATTAAAATTTTGTAAGCATGTTGTACCACTTTTTTAATTTTATATGAGTTGAGCAAACAGAGTTTTTATATGAGTTGAGAAACCCACGGTTGCTGCATGGAGGCCCTCGTTCATAGAGAGATAATCAGGCCCCCCGCAGCTGCAGGTTCCGAGGGTACCTAATGCTGGCTATGTATGTCTTTAAAAGGATATGGAAATGCTGAATGGCATGAAAGCCAGAACTGGCACATAACACAATACTATTCACAAATTCCACAAAGCTCACCCATTATCCTGTCCTTTAAAGCTCAAAGCATAGGTGGAGTTGCACCACAGATGTTTTTATGAGATTTTATGGGTTGGGAGGGTGACCTAATGGTTAAGGTGTTTGCCTTACAAACACAAGGGGCAGGGTTTGAGTCTCACAAGGGATAATTGGCTAGGCTCAAAATGGCTCGCAAGGGCAGTTAGTGACCTATGATAAAAAAACACTGTTCCTAATGATACAGTCATCATTTTGTCAACCAGGGTTATTATCTGGAATTTTATTTTTCCTGATGTGCAACAGCACTACTATTAAAATACTGAAATTCAGGGTTGTTGATGCTGCTATCATTGACAAATAGGATGCCAATATGTTATCTAATGATCAGTAGTTATATATCCCATTTTAAATCTTTGAAAATGGAGAGCTGTTTACAAACACAGACTTGTCCTTAGCTTATCTGCAAATGAAAATGGAAAAATATGTTAATAAGTAATTGATGACTAATACAGAAAATGGCCCACTCCAACATAACCATTTCATTTTCAGAGTGGTATATGTGCCACAGATGTATTTCTCTATTTACCCTTTGCTGATCAGGTTAGTCATACTTGACTAGTAGCCACTTTTTCAGGGGAAGCATGAGGTGGCATTTATATTATTATGGGAAATTTGGTCAGGGCATCAAGTAACTTCACCTTCTTCTCTTGATAGGCACAGTGAGACCATGTACATCCAACTGAACTGCCACCAACTCAAGCAGATGGGGTCCAATTTGAGGTCTTGTCTGAAGAATGGCACACTCAAGAGTGCAAAACTCCCTTATGCTGCACTACAGTGTCAGCAATTGGTCTATCTGGAGCAGGAATATAACCCATAACCTTTTGCATCAAAGGCAAGTGTGCTACCATTTGCACCACTGACACTACAAATCCAGCAGAAATAAATGATTGATTCTTTGAAATTCTATACAAGCAACATTAAAGATATCCTAATGACAGGAAGAGAAGATAACAATCATGTAAACAAACTGGGGATGGTTCTGCACAGGCTGAAAATGCACGGAATTTAAGCACAAATAAATGCTATTTTTTTAAGGAAAACTCTTATTGTTAATAAGGATGAATTACACATGCAGCTGATGTGATGAAGTGACACACTGTCTGCCTTTAAGAAGAACTAAACAGCTGGATTTTATGCATAATTTGTATGATAGGCCTCACTCTCCAAAAGAAATGCAAGGCCTAAGGATGGGTTTTGTCAATGGAGAAATGACCTTGTGGCTTGGTTGCACTGTAATTTATACAATCCTATTAAACTGACAGCATACCGCTCAAATGTTCAGATTTTTGCAGAATGTCCAGATTTTTGCCTCATATTTTTTTCTGTTCCTCATAAAATGTGTGGTTTTCTGGCAAGTCACTGAGGATTGAAGTCATTAAATAATGACATACATTTGTTTTTTCTGACTTCATATCCTTCAGAAAATGTATGCTAACACAAATCATTTTATTCTAGCAATGTTCTTAGTTTCCTAAGAGCAATATTTAAATCTGAACTTACATTTGCCCTTTTTCCCCTCATAATTTTAGGCTTTGTCCAGATTTCTTGCAGTAAGGCTGAGAAGGTTGATGCCATGCTGAAGGTATCCCAGTCTCAGAAAGTCACATTTGTGGATTAAATTTATGAGTGGTAAACTTCTACTATAGCTTCTTGCCTAATCACTTGATGGTAGTACATCAGAAAAATACATAATTTCAAGATGGGTTTAAGTGGAAATGGAGGGAAATGTGACATAGACCTTCAGGTGATCTGGATAATGATTATATTGGACAAAATGTTGATACATTTTGATCCTTCTATGTCCATTAGAGTAGCACGTGATTGATACTTTACCTTATAGAATTGTTTTTTTATCTCATAAGTTCCTGGAATGTAAAGACCTATTATATCTGCTTCAGGGTCATCCACATAAACTGAATACAGTAACATACAAATCGGCAGAGAAACCTGTTGCATGCACTGAGTAGAAAATAATTGTGACAAGTACATTTAAGGAAAGAGGCTTGCATTAATTACTGATCACCAACCTCCTGGTTTCCAATTTTCCAGTCAGTAAGAGGGCATATAAAGGGTGCATTGCAAGGAAGCAGTGCTAGTCCCTTTTTCATGTAGCATATGACTGCAATGTAGTATTGAGCAGTATCACAGTACTGATTAATTATTATGAATGCATTAGATGGAAACACCAGAGGTGAATATCATGGAAAAAGTAGATGTATGGTGCATATCTTTGGTGAAAGAGCTGCTTGCAACTATCAGACTCATTTGCAAATTATACATCATAATATTCCCCTTGTTGTCCTAAACCCTTAATATTATCATTAGAATGTGGCCAAAATGAAGGTGACTCTCTATAACCTACATTTGAGGTCAGGAAAGAAAAATTATCTGTACGTAATGACACCTAACAGCACAGAACCAGAGTAATAATCCCTTCAACACTGAAATGTGAAGGTAAAAGCACTGATTTGTGGGTATGTGAGCTGACTCTATTTTTACAGAGACATTAAAGCCTTAGCAAAAATCTGAATTTAATGCCAACCTGCAGTCATAATTCAGTAAGGCTTTGTAAAGCAAATGTCAAATCTGGCATCTTGCACTACCTATCACATCCTAGTCCAATAAACTCTCTGATGACTGATTCGCAACTACAGTGTTTCATAAACACTTTAAAGGCAGTTGACTCAGGATCATTTCCCTATTTAAAAAAAATGACAACTTGCTTGCCTAGATGCTGCAGCCAGTCAGATCCCTTGCTTCAGTGAAGTGGACCTGACTGAGTGCAGTTTACTGACAAATCAAAAAAAAAAAAACGGAAAAGATTTGTGATAGCGAGGTGTCGAGGAACATATGGACAATAACAGAATGCCATGGATTTGAATTTTGTAAGTATGTTGTACCACTTTTTTAAATTTTTTTTACAAGTTGAATGAATGGAGGAGATAGAGAAACCCGTGGCTGCTGCATGGGGGCCCTAATTTGCAGGCAGATAATCGGGGGCTCCCCGTAGCTGCTGATTACGCTTGTACCTAACTCCGGCTGTGATGGAAGGAAATACGTTTTTGACAATTCAAAAGAAAAACAGTCAACAAACATTATTTGCAAAGTATTTCAAAGCAAATGGGGGTCAACAAACATTATTTACAAAGAACAGCAGATTAAGGAAATATATGTTTTCAAAATATGAGTAAAATCAAAATTACTATATTAATACACTTGTATAGTATACTTAGCAGACTGAGTTAAGATTGCATACTTGTTCATAAAATATGAGCAACAAACCAACAGGCCAAGTAAAATTCAAGTTCTTTAATAAAATCTCTCTATAAGCACTTTCAGGACGAACCCTTCTTCAGATGAACATACAAAATGAATAAAAATCTGACAATATTTAAACAAATTTAAATTTCCAATTAACCAATCATACATCAATATTTTACCCTCTGTTTTTTAAGGGCTGGTTTTAAAGGAACAGTTCCATTTATACCTGGAGGTCGATCAGCCCCCAATTCTAAGATCCATCTCATTTCATTATATTCAGTTTTATTTACTACATCTCCACCTCTTACATTCATAATAACCTTTTGAATAGCCATAAAAGAGAAACTATGTGCTGGATTCCTCTCAATATGTTGGTATAGAACATTATGTACATCTTTCAACCGTACAGAGGACATATGTTTTAACATTCTATCTTTTAATTTGCAGTTAGTTTTACCAACATAAAAACTTGTGCAATTTCTGCACAAAGCCAAATAAACTATATCTGTGGTCTGACAATCAGCATACGGATCAAAGGCATAGCTTTTATTGGTAACAGGATGTTCAAATCTATTCTGACTACCAGGACAGGCCTTTCAGCACCTGCAGGGAAAAGTACCTTGTCTGATGGCAGATAACCTTAGCTCACAGAAAGGTACACGTTTATGACATAACATGTCCTTTAAATTCTGATTATGCCTAAAAGTGAAGCTAGGTTTACCTCCTACAATAGCATTTAATTTATCATCAGAAGAAAGAATTTTCCAGTTGCGCTGGATTATATCACATACGCCACTTATATTGTTACTACATTTTAATACCATCCACGCTGAATGCTTCAGCTCAGTGGTGTTAATATTATGTGAAAATGTGTAAAATGACTCTCCCATAAAACACACCGGTAAAACAGACAAGAACTGACAGATGACTTATAAATATAAAATGTATATATTAGTAATCCACAGGAAATTCTAAATGCAAACCCGGACAAAATCAGTTTACTCCCATAAGTCAAATGAACCCCCCTATATCAAAGTTGAGTTAGGGATGATTACTAACTTGCAAGGCCCCACTTTCAAAACAAAAATCCAATGTATTATTCAGATATCAACTGTCTCTGAATAAGCTAAAAAACTTTGCATATACACCAAACCAAGCTACTAATGTGGGCAAGAAAGCGCTGAGAATGAATAGACATTCAGTTTGTTATATCAGTTTAAGGCAGGCATTGATGATTCATATATCACAACAGCATATATATATAATAACCATAAAAATGTATATATGCATCAATCCCACAAATTGTCCAAAATATATGTCAGCTGGACCCACTAAAAAATCCGCCAATTTAGTTCCAAATTATTCTGAAAGAAACACAGTGAAAGGCCCCCTCAGGATCCGGATTTCAGAACATTTTAGTGGGATCAGAAATAAAAAAACCTAGTAATTCATTGTGCAAGCATACTACTAAACATCCCAATGCTACATTTAGATTTACAGTTATTGACAAAATAATGGGAAACAGGGCTAATACAGCTGGATGGCATAGCCTTTTGGATACGAAGGAAAATAAATGGATAATTAATAAATTAGGTGCATTATTTGCACCTGGACTGAATGAACATTTGTAAGGAACCAGTCATAGATTAGTATTAATTTATGTGTTTGCTATTTAAAGCACTATATTCTTTATTTTATTTCAACACTGAGGAAGGCTAACATGTAATGGAGCCGAAACCAGTCTGTTTGTTGTGCTTTAGTATAAGTTAATAAAGGAGTACAGCTTGCCATTATCTGCTGGCTGAGTTTTGATTCTTTAGATTTTGGTTTGAGCCGTGCAGTTGCCGTACAGGCAGGAAGCTACTTTGACTTGTGCTGTTAATATTATACGTCATAGTGGAATTAGCCTTATTAGAATACCAAGACTTAGCTTTATCTTGTCTCCTTTGTATGCTAGTGGCTATATTGTGTTGTACAACTTCCTTCTTATACCCTCTCTTATGTAAATTATTACTTACTTTCTCTACTTCTAAATCAAAATTATCATTATTAGTACATAATCGAGATATCCTATGTGTCTGACCCTTAACTATGTTTCCAAATGTACATCTGGGATGCATGCTATCAAATGCTAACAAAGCATTTTTCCAACAATTCTTTCTATAAAGTGTAGTTTGTAATTTCCCATCCTGGTTCTTAATTAGATGAACATCAAGAAAGTCTACATTAGTTTCAGAAATACTGACACTAAATCTCAAAAAATCAGTAGTACTTTCTAAATAATCTGTAAATGTCATTATCTCTTCCTTAGTGCCTTTCCATAGTAGAAACACATCATCCACAAATCTTAAATATTGTATATCTTTGTTTTCCATATATGATCTTTCTTAAAAATATTTTCATCCTCCCAGTACATGAGAACCAAATTCGCATATGTGTAGGCACTGGGTGTGCCCATGGCAACACCCTGTATCTGCCGATAGATGGTATCTTGATACAAAACAATGTTATTATCTAACACAATACTTAATAGCTGACATATTCTGGAATTCATAGATGCATCAAACACCTTTGTTCTTGTTAGTATAGCTTCAATAGCTTGTATACCATATTGGCTGGATATCACCGTAAATAAGTTAACATCTAGTCATGACAACTAGTCCCTTCCAATGATGCATACAAAGTTGACAACAATTGTGCTGTATCCTTTAAAATTCTATGCAACAGTGAAATAACTTTCTTCAGTCTTATCTCAACCCAAATTGACATATGTTCCGATAACCAACCTCTCCCTGAAACTATAGGTCTCAGGGGCGGTGAAGTTAAGCTTTTATGCCCTTTGGGTAATGCTTTAAATATCAGAATTACAGAATGTTCAAACCAAATAAATTCTAGAGTACCAGAATCTAACAAACCACTCTCATTCATAGCAGTTATTTTTCTTTTTACCTTATCTATCAAATTATTAACTAGAAGTGGAGAAAGGGGAGAATAATTAGTTACATCAGACAATAAAACTTTCATCTTAATATCATAATCACAAGTATTCATAATTACTACTGCTCCCCCTTTGTCAGTTGGTTTGACTATAATGCATTCATCCTAAATTAATGCATTAAGTGACTCCCTTTGCCTATGAGTTATATTAAAATATTTCATACCCTCATTATTGTCTAAATACTGGCATATGTCGGTTTCACATACAAGTAATCCATCTTCAGCACTTCTCATCTGTATTTGCCTTGCTCTGTAAATAAGGCTTAGATCATAGTATCTCTCTTAGAGATAGATAGGAAAATAGTAAGATTAGTCTAGATGTTTTCCATATTTATGTGAGACTGTTCTGCATGTCATTTTAAAGTATTTCCTGTGATTCTGAACTCTGTGGTCACTGAATTGAGTTATTAACTATTGTCTTGTGCATTTGTTATTTATTATTACATATATTTAAACATTTGGAAAAAAAGTCCAAGTAGCCACTACAACCAAAATGAAATGAATCCAAAAGGCTACTAGCGGAATCACAAAGATGCTGGAAACGTGAATAAATTCCACACTTTTAATGAAGGTTTAGCGCTTTCATCTAGTACAACTAGACTTCATCAGAACTGCTC